>NC_056725.1:1164077060-1164169560 GCF_019279795.1 Protopterus annectens | reverse complement strand
TATATATATATATATATATATATATATATATATATATATATATATATGGTTCTACCTTAGTTCACCGACAGCAGAGAACACCGACAGAAAATTTTGAAGCCTCAGAAGCGAAATCTGAAAGCATGAAAGTAGTTAAAGTCGACGGCTCATAAGAACGTCAATGTGCAGGTAAGGCTGAATGAAATTGTGCGGTAGTGATTGTGTTTGGGTTAGGGGCGGGATAAGTGAGTTAGGGTTAGGGAGCGGGTCAGGTAAGTGTGCGGTAATGATTGTGTTTGGGTTAGCGGATAAGTGAGTTAGGGTTAGGAGCGGGTCAGGTAAGTGTCGGTAGTGATTGTGTTTGGGTTAGGGGCGAGATAAGTGAGTTAGGGTTAGGGAGCGGGTCAGGTAAGTGTGCGGTAGTGACGGACCTTAGGGTTAGGGTTTGGGTTAGGGTTGTAGGTAGTTGTGTATGTGTGGGTTTGTAGGGATTTTGGTGTGCTTGTGTTGTGTATGTGGTTTTTGGACAGGGAATGTGTTTTGTTTGTTGATTGTTGTGATTGTGGTGTGTGCAGTGTATGAGGTTTCGTGTTTGTGTACCATCGGTTATTTCGTTGTCGGGCATGTGGGGTTTCGTGTTTTTGTACTGTCGGTTATGTGGTTTCGGTGATTGCGTTGTCGGTGTTTTGGGGTTTCGTTTATGTCAGGTAGAACCATATATATATATATATATATAGATAGATAGATATACAGAATATGAATGTCTGAATCATAGTTCCACTAGTAGTACTATTCTTAATTTTAATAAAAATATTACTATATATATATATATATATATATATATATATATATATATAGTTTCACTTCAGAATCTCGAATTACTGAAAACTCAAACTTCATATGGTCGAGATCATATGATCGAGTTTTCAGAAACTTGAAAGTCTGAACTGAAATAAAAAAAATATCCACTAAGACATAATTTCTCCCTACTTAAATATACCATCTCCGTGATCCCGCTATAGTTATAGCTCACTATAACTGAGCACTTATTTTCATAGGTGGGTGAGTGGATGTTAGGTCACCACTTTTGAAGGGCTATCACACCTTTTGGTGAGAGAACAAGCCCTTAGCACTTTGCCTAAGGACATGAGGATCTGGTTAGCTGAGTTGGGGAAGAAAAGAGACCTATACCTAGCAAGCAGGGCATCCCTGCCCAGGAAAGGGACCCCCAGTACTGTTCATGGGTCTAAAAGAACCCATGGTGGGCAGCACAGACTGCCCCAACAGAATCTGTTAGTAGCAGGGGAAGCCACTAGTCCAGGTACACATCCAGGACCTAGGGTTAAATGCTTTGAATGCAACCAGTTTGTCCATGTGCCATACAGATGTTCATGGAGGCAAGGTGGGGAACAAAAGGTGAGAGAGCCAGTAAGTGGAAAAGACAAAATGCCAATAGTAGGTTGTTTTGAGACAACAAGGGTACCGAACTACCATCCTGCAGGTGTCCTGATAGGGAAGGATTTGGATGAGGCAGTACCATGTGTTTATGCAGTTACATGCAGTCAGGCTAGGAGACAAGCATGTGGATCTGGTAGAGAGACCGAGACAAACTACATGTATGCAGCCAGGACTGCTGAGGTGGTTACTTCAGGGAGGAAGCTACTCTGTAGCAGTGAGACTGAGGGTGAACCACAGCTGCTTGTGGGTACTGATGTTCCCTTGGACAGAGTGACTGTAGTAGCACCCAGGCTGACAGAGAGGCACCACTGTCAGAGGATGTCAGACTTCCTGTGGAAGGGGAGCTGGGAAGGGTTACAAAGAGAGAGTTGAGACAGGCTACATTGCAAGGCCTGAGGCAGGTAGCTAGTGAGGCACCTGATTCTCAAGGGAAGGGGGAATCTGTATACTGTAAAAAAAAAAAAAAAAATATCTGCTTTTACTGTATTTGTGTTTTTTCCTACTTTATTTTGCTTTTGCGTCATCTTAAAAGTACTCAATTGTATTTATTACTGCTTGGTGTAACTCATTGTAAGCCTTTTAGTTTAAGCACCTGGGCTTCAGACCAGTTTTACATTAGGAAGGTTTGTAGTCTGCACTGTAGTGGCAGAACAGGTAGCTTACATCCTTCTAAGTTGGGAACTGCTGATTGAGGGCTCAGTGTCTGTTATTCTAAAAGTGTATTAATTCTGGTTTAAGCACTTGGGCTTGAGGCCAGTTATTTTACATTAAGAGGGTTCATGTTCTGCACTCTTGTGGGAGGAGAGGCTGGACTCTGTCCTTCTGAGCTGGGAATTTCTGGTTAAAGCTTATAGTGCCTGCATATTTGAACTGCTTCTTACTGAAATTGGTACACCTCGTTTGCTGTAGCATAGACTAGATCCAGGCCTGCTGAATCTAGCTTTGTTTGTATAACTTGAGCACTAATCCAGGCATTCTTTAAAGTATTCAGTTGTATTTATTACTGCTGGTAGTAACTTGATTAAAGTGTAGCTATCATTTCTAAGTCTTTTGGATTAAGCACTTGGGCTTCAGACCAGTTGTTTTACATTAGGAAGGTTTGTGGCCTGCACTGTGGTGGCAGGACAGGTAGCTTACATCCTTCTAAGTTGGAAACTGCTGATTGAGAGCTCAGTGTCTGTTATTCTAAAAGTGTATTAGTTCTGGTTTAAGCACTTGGGCTTCAGGCCAGTTATTTTACGTTAAGAAGGATTGCGGTCTGCACTCTTGTGGGAGGAGAGGCTGGACTCTGCCCTTCTGAGCAGGGAATTTCTGGTTAGAGGCTTATAGTGCCTGCATATTCTAACTGTTTCTTACTGAAATTGGTACACCTTGTTTGCTGTAGCATAGACTAGATCCAGGCCTGCTGATTCTAGCTTTATTTGTATGCTTGTTGTTTGTTTATTTCCCTGAAACGCTAATTCCACCTAAAATGCGGCCTTTTAGCACTTCTGTGGATCCCTAGTGATATCTGCATTGCTTACTGTACTTATTTCCTTGTTTCACTTGAAAGAAAGTTACTGTTTGTCGTTTTTGTATTTAAGTTACCTGTAACACATTGCATTTAAGTTACCTGGCACTTGCTCACTAAAGCAATTATATAAGTCAGCTCTAAAAAATTAAAAGCACTACACCCTCACAAACTCCCCTTGAGTACCTTGTTCCCCATTGACCCTTTTTTCAATTATAAAGGAATTCCCAATACTATTCTAGCATGTCCAAAGGTCAGTTGTCAATCTCCTCTCCGGTCCAGCTGGTGAATCTGGGAATCTTGAGGCAATGTTACAACTGCCTCATGTACACAGACAACCCTCTCCTCCTCCCAACAAATTCCAACACATGTGAGAGATGCAACCATATAGCCAAACTGGAGGCTAAGCTCTCTCAACTCAGTACTGGCGCAACCAGTCAGGAGGAGAAGGAAACCACACTCACTACAATTCCAGTCTCACATAGACCTACCACGACAACAAACCAAACACATAAACACACAAAAACATACTCGGAGGCTCTAAATAAAAATCTGCCTAAGCAGCAGAGACCTCCAAAGCAGACACCCAAGCAACCGCTACCCCAAAACAAAACACATGCAACACATAGCTCACAAAGCCAGTGTGCCGAACAGTCACAGCCCTTCAGGCTAAACAACACACCTGATACACTTGTAATAGGTGACTCTATCGTCAGGCACACTGACTTCCCGCTCACCAGGCTGAACAAGGAGAAGGTCACGGTGAGCTGCCTGTCGGGCACTAGGATCCGCCACATAACACAAGCATTCAGGTCACTCCAAGGCAAGTACAAATATGACTCAGTCATTGTCCATGCTGGTGTGAATGACCTGAGATGTACCTCCCTGGACTACATGAAAAGAGACATAGAGGAGATCTCTGAGCATGTAGCCCAGGCTGGTATGACCCTGACCTTGAGTAGCATCTTACCCTCACCAAGAATGATGTCACGATATGAAGACAAGATGATCAATTTCAACAATTGGCTTAAGTGTTGGTGTCATTCAAAGGGGATCCAATGCCTGTCAGCCTGGGATGACATGCTCGACAAGCCACGATGCTTCGCTAGGGACGGGTTGCACCTGTCACCCCTGGGCTTTCGGATATTGGCAAAGGCTCTTGCTACCCCCATAGTGCCTTTTTTAGGCAAGGCTCAAAAGACAAACCCACCTCCATAGGTATCACAAGGGATAAGAAACTAAGAGTAATGCTACTCAATGCCAGAAGTCTAAACCTCAAGATGCACGCACTCGAAACTCTCCTTAGCATGGAGAACATTGATATCTGTGCAGTAACAGAAACCTGGTTCAAGGCTCCCGAGAGCACCCCAGCACTACCAGGTTATACCTCATACCATGCTTTTTGGCCCCAAAACTTGGACCGAACCACAAAAGGAGGGTGAGTATCAATATTTGTCAAAGATACCCACACCTCCAGGTTGGTGGCACAGCACGAAGCATCAGAGACTATCCATGTGCAACTAACTGTGGGTAAAACTGCCTTCCAGTTTATAGCCTGCTACAGACCACCCTCCCAAACACAGGAACCCCACTTGGCCTTCCTGAGAATACTGGAAAATATGAAGGTCTCTCCAAACACCATTATATTGGGCGACTTCAACTACCCAAACATAGACTGGGAGCATTACTCTAGCTCCAACACCCTAGCCCAAAGGTTCCTAGAATTTATAAACTCAAATGCTATGGAACAACTTGTTACCACTCCCACAAGAGGGGAAAACATACTGGACCTGATCATCATCAACATGGGGACTCTATGCTCCAGACCAGAAGTGTATCCCTCACTGGTAAGATCAGACCATAAACTAATCTCACTGGATATTCACATCCCAACTCCACTCCCTGCCCAGAAAACCACAGTGAAAAACTTCTCTAAAGCAAATTTCACACGCCTCAAAACTGAGGTGGAATCCTTCAAAGCCCCAGGCCTGTGGAAAATACGGCCCAGACCGCAGAATCCTTTATAAACGCATTCTATGAACACCTTCAGGAATGCATGGATCATGCAATCCCAAATAAAACCAAGACCCAATCCTCCAAAGGCAGATGTCCTGTCTGGTGGACCCCAGCCATAAACAAACTATACAATAGAAGGAGGAAGCTACTACATGGTAGAGCAAAATCCCAAAAAGGGAAGGCATCTCTGATCAGTATTAGCAAAAAACTACAGGCACTCATAAAATTGTCTAAGGCCAGCTTCAAGAGAAAAATTGCACAGGACACTAAGGATAATCACAAGGCTTTCTTTAGTTATGTTAGGAACCTGGGTGGGAATTCCCAGATATGCTCAGAATTAGTCCAAAATGACAAAAAATACACTGAGCCCACAGACATTGCCAACATCCTAGCTGACAGGTTCAGTGCAAACTTCTCCCCCCTCTCCCCACCAAAAGGGCAAATATCTATCCCAACAGAGTGCTGCCCCCCTGACATCTCAGATGCTCAGGTAAGAGCTGCCCTCTCCAAAGCAAAAAACACAGCATCAGTGGGACCAGATGGTGTCCCGGGCTGTGTCCTACATGAACTCCAAGAAGAGCTAAACCCAAACATAAAACTACTGTTCAATCTTAGCCATACTACAGGATATGTACCCAAAGAGTGGAGTACAGCAACAGTGGTCCCTCTCCACAAAGGTGGTGCCTCAATGGATCCTGGAAACTATCACCCCATAAGCCTGACTAGCTCGGTCTGCAAAGCTATGGAAAGGATCATCATGGACCTCATAAATAAAGATATTGGGGACCTACAGACACTGGATCCTACCCAGTTTGGCTTTGTTAAGGGCAGATCCTGCCTCTTAAACCTGGTCGATTTCTTTGAAACAGTCACCAAGGACATTGACGAGGGGAAGGTGGTCCACACAGCCTACCTGGACCTCGCAAAAGCCTTCGATACAATACCCCACTCGGGCATTATAGATAAGCTCACCAGCTTAAATATAAACCCCTATGTCACTAGATGGGTTGCAAACTGGCTCAAGGACAGAACCCACATGGGTAGAATTGCTGGAGCCATGTCAGACTCCAAACCAGTTACAAGTGGCGTCCCACAAGGCTCAGTCCTGGGACCTCTCTTGTTCGGTATATATTTCTCGGCGGTACAGGCCAACACGGAAGGACTGTGGCTGACCAAGTTCGCAGATGACTGCAAACTGGCGCCATAATCAACTCTCCAGCCGACACAAGCATCCTCCAAAAGGGCCTCATAGAAACAGACAACTGGTGCCAGAGCCATGGCCTCAAGCTAAACGCCAAAAGTGTATAGTCATCCCCTTTGGCAAAAACAAAGTGCCCACAAATTACCACATAGGTGGTAATCCATTAAGTACAGAAGAAGTCATTAGGGACCTGGGGACCCAAGTTGATAGCAATCTCTCATTTGACAACCACGTGGCCAAAGTGGTTAGAAAAACATTTTATATAGCCCACCTAATCAAGAAGGGATTCACATCTAGATCAGGGGAGGTCATCGTACCTCTTTACTCATCCCTCATCAGGCCCATAATTGAGTACAATGCCCCTTTTGGGATTTACCTTACCAGACACCTACAGCAACTGGAAAGACCCAAAAAGTACCTCACCAAGAGGATCAAAGGGCTCAAACAGATGCCATATGCTGCCCGGTTAAAGAAACTCCAGCTCTACTTAGTGGCATACCGCCTGCTCAGAGGCGATCTGTGCCTGACATATAAAGCCATGTCCAACCCGGAATTAATGGACATGCTGCACCTCAGAAAATCCAAATCCCATCGTGCTACGCGCTCGAGAGACTTGAACCTCAGCACTGAAATAAATAGGACATGCTGGAGGGACAGATTCATAACCCAGAGGCTCCCTTCACTCTGGAATAAAATCCCAGTCCAGGTTAGGCAGAGTCCCACATTGACTCTCTTCAAGAGGAATCTTGATGAGTGGATGGGAGATCGTAGGTTTACCCCGGCTATCACTTCTGTGTCACTGTTAGACAGAGGCACAGTATACTAACCTCAAAAAAAGGCATAGCAAAATTAATTTAAAATGGGTGGCGAAAGCCAAACACACTCTGGCTAGGCTTATAAATGCCCTAGGGCAGATAGCCTAGTATGAACCTATGAACCTATGAACCTAGAGTGGACCCCTGAGGGAGGGCTAGAAGGTGAGAGGGTACTTGGTAGTGCCTTAGGCCTACCGTCTGGCACTTCTAGCCATAGCCCATAATATTCCCTTTGGAGGTCATATGGGCATAAAACATACAAACAGATGTATTATGCAGAACTTCTATTGGCCTGGAATTTCCAGAGATGTAACAGGGTACTGCAGGACCTGTGAGCAGTGCCAAAAGTTAGGCAAGGCAGAAGACAAGGTGAAAGCTTCTTTGATGCCTTTGCCTGTGACTGAGGAGCCATTTCATAGGGTAGCTATGGATATTGTGGGGCCTCTGAGTACCCCAAATTCCATAGGGAAAAAGTATATCCTAGTGGTAGTGGATTATGCTACACAATACCCTGAGGCAGTGGCTCTGTCCTCCATTGAGGCAGAAAAGGTGGAAAATCCTTTGTTAGAGATTTTCAGCAAGGTAGGTTTCCCAAAAGAAATACTGACTGACAGAGATGCCAATTTCATGTCAGATCTGCTGGCTTGTTTGTGGAAGTACTGTGGGGTGAAGCACATGAAGACCACCCCCTACCATCCCCAGACTAATGGTCTTGTTGAGAAGTTAAACTCTACAATCAAGTTCATGCTATGGGCATTTGCAGACCAGTTTAAGAGGGAGTGGGACAAATATTTGCCCCATCTGTTTGCTTACATAGACGTTCCCCAGGAATCCACAGGTTTTTCATCCTTTGAGTTGCTGTATGGGCATAGGGTAAGGGGACCTCTAGATTTAATTTGAGATGAGTGGGAAGGTGAGTGTGAATCTCACAAGGAGTCTGTTGTGGCATATGTCCTAAACCTCAGGACAAGGCTTAGGGAACTCATGGGCTTGGCCCAGGAGAACCTGGCAGAAGCCCAACAACAGAAAAAGGTATGGTATGACAGGAATGCTCGAGCTAGAGAGTATGCTGTGGGGTAGCAAGTAATGGTTCTCATTCCTGTCAGCAACAAGCTGCAAGCAGCTTGGGAGGGACCCTACAAGGTGATAAGAAAGCTAAGTGATGTTAACTACATGGTGGAACAGCTAGAGAGGAGGCAGGGGCACAAATTGTACCACGTTAACATGATGAAACCTTACCATGATAGGGAGGCCCTTGTGCTGAGCATTTTCAGTGGATTTCAGGAGGAGTCTGAGGGAGATCTGGTGACTGATCTCCTCAGTGAGGCTCGGACTGACACCTCAGTGGAAGGGGTAGCAATGTCCCAGCAGCTATTTCCTACCCAAGTTTGAGAAATTCAAACACTCCTAGAGCCAATAACCTATGATCGCAGTTGAAGAAACAAATTTATTAATCCACAGGTCACAAGTGTAATCCACAAAGAGTCACTGTGTAAAACACAACAGGTCAAGCACAGTGATTCTTTGTGGATTACCTACAGCCAGGTGACCAGATGTAGTAATTCTGCGAGCCCTCTTGGAAATTATATATTACAAAGAGAAATCTCAGTATTGAGTATTCTGTTTGGGAAGCCTGACTAGAAAGACTCTCACCCACAGCATCTTGCTTTGTGGTAGTAAGTAACTTATCTAGGGAACAGTAAAATTTTCTTAGATTCACTCAGGAATATAGTGAAGCTTAGTTTAGATATTGTTTTTATTTGCCTGAGTCCGTCCATCAATGTTCTTTAATTATTTATTACTAAATATATTTAAAGCTTTTATTGTGTCTGGTCATCATTGAAAGTATATAACCTTGGAGATAACTTATATTTATTTGGTGACACTGTGTGGGCCACTCCAGATGGTCTAACCATCTTGGTGAAGTATTGCCATTTGTATTAGTATTAATATTACACAGTATAATTGGCCACTCTTTGTTAAGGGCCTTACAGTACTGACTGGTGGCAGTGATAACTACTTTATACTTGATGGGGCACAGTAGTTACATCTGTGCCAGCCTTTTCCAGGTGCATGGTGTGTAAAATCAAATCTCTCAGGGTGAGTGTGTCAGCTATTTGGGGGCAGGGACACAAAGCTTTGGGTTTACAGAGAGGGTACTGGATGACTTGGCTGAGGACCTAACCCTACAGCTGTACCAGTGAGGAGTCTTATTGGGGACCTGGAGGGTGACAGATATAGAGACATCCAGACCCAGGGCTGAGTGTGTTCCCTGTTTGCTCTTAAAGGAAATTGTACTTGATGCAGAGAGGTCTGCATCTGAAAATACTGAGTGTATCCATTCATATTCCAAGTGCACATCCCTCTCCAGTGTCAGTGGTGAGGATTCATCTCCTTGATCACTGGCCCACCATGGAGTTGGCACATATTGGTGGCCATCACATATTGGTAGCATTGGTGGGCATCACAGCTATTGGTGAGTGGTGGTGTGAATATTGAATTCCTGTAGCTTGAAAGCATTTGTCACTAAATAACGTGTTTGTACTCTCAAGCAGCCACAAAGTCTACTTTCAGAGTTATATGTCTCAATAGTTTTATTTATTTACTTTTTGTTAGCTTAGGTAGTCAGGGAGAGCAGTCAAGGATGTCAGCAGAGGATTACAACAAGCTGAGAAGGAACCAGTTGGCTGAAATGTGCCAAGCCAAAGGACTGAGGCATACCAACCTGACTAAAGGGAAATGATTGCAGCCTTAACCACAGCTGCAGCACAAACCAGCAACCAGGAGGATAACCCGTTTGGTGATGGGAATTTGCACCCCTCAAAAACAGGACAGTTCAACTTTTCCTCAGAGGACATAGAAATCTGTCTAGATTTAAAGAGACTTGAAATGGTGGCCAAATGGTTGGAATTACAATCAGTAGAGTGAATGCAGAATTTGGAGGCTGAAGAAAAAGAGATACTGAGATGTCTGAAAACCAAAGAAAATGAGAGGCAGAGGCAACATGAAAAGGAAATTTTGACTCTTTGCCAGGGTCATGGAGATAATGGGGAATGGAGTAAGCATACACCAGAAGCAATAAAAGTCAGTAAACTTCTTCTGCAGTACCAGGAAGGTGATCATTTTGATAGTTTTATTCATATATTTGAAAGGGTATGCAAACAGTATAATGCTGACCAAGGGTTCTGGGTACAGTTCCTGGCCCCCTTACTCCATGGTAAAGCTGTAACTGTTGTTTGTAAATTGTCTGATACTGATTGATTAAATTATAATACAGTTAAATTCTTTAATGGAATGTTTTAAGTTAGCACCTGAAGCTTACAGAAAAAATGTTTTGTGAGCATAGATGGAAGGCAGATAAAAGTGTATGTGATTATATTGCTGAACAAAGCACTTATTTTCATGGGTCAGTGAATGGGTGTCAGGTCACCACTTTTCAAGGGCTGTCAGACCTTTTGGTGAGGGAACAAGCACTTAGCACTTTGCCTGAGGACATGAGAATCTGGTTGGCAGACAGGGACTGCAGTTCTGCAGATGAGTTGGGTAAAAAAGGAGACTTAGATACCTAGCAAGCTGGGCATCACTGCACCGAAAAGGGATACCTAGTGCTACACATGGATATAAGCGAACCCATGGTGGGCAGCCTAAACCACCCTAACAGAGTCTGCCAGTAACAGGGGAAACCACTAGTTCAGGTACAAAGCCAGGATCAAAGGTTGTGTTTTATATGTAAGTAGTGGGGCCATGTAGCATATAGATGTCCATGGAGGCAAGGTGAGAAACAAAAGGTGGGGGAGCCAGCAAGTGGGAATAACAAAATGCCAGTGGTAAGTTGTCTGGATACAATAGGCCATACCAAACTACCAGCAGAATTTATACCTGATCTTGGTGGATGGAGAGCAGGCCAATACCAAGAGAGACAAAACCTCTGTTATAATCATTGTAAAGTCTTCAGTGGTTAAGGAGGAGCAATACTTGCTTGGACAGTCCATTCCAGTCAGAGATTTATGAGGGATCCCATTCCAAATGCCTTTGGCCAGTGCTCACCTTGACTATGAGGGTGGAAAAGGAAGCAAGCAAGTAGGTGTGTTTGAGGATATAACTGCAGATGTCTTGATAGGGAATGATTTTTCTGCAGTACCTTGTGTGAATGCAGTGACACGTAGTTAGGCTTGGAGACAGGCATGTGGGTCTGGTAGCCTGGGGAACACCCAGACAGACCACACACCTGAAGCCAGGACTGGTTATGTGGCTACTTCAGGCAGGGAGCTACCCTGTAGCAGTGAGACTGAAGGTAAGCCACAGCTGCTGGTGGGTACTGATGTTCCCTTGGACAGAGTGACTGCAAGGGCAGAAGTAAGTAGTAGTACCCAGGCTGACAGTGAGGCACAGCTGTCAGAGAATACCAGGCTTCCTGTGGAGAGGGAACTGGGAAGAGTTATAAAGAGTTACAAAGAGAGTTGAAACAGGCTCAGCTCTCAGACCCTACATTACAAGGCTTGAAGGAAGTAGCTAGGGAGGCACTTGATTCTCAAGGAAAAGGGGATTCGGTATACTGGAATAAAGGGTTGCTGTATAGAGAGTGGACCCCAGAGGGAGGGCTAGAAGGTGAGGTAATACAGCAGTTGGTAGTGCCCAGAGCCTACCGTCTGGCACTTCTAGCCATAGCAGATGACATTCCTTTTTCAGGCCATATGGGCATAAAGCATACCAACAGATGTATTACACAGTACTTTTATTAGCCTGGGATTGCCAGGGATTTAACAGGGTACTGCAGCACCTGTGACCGGTGCCAAAAAGCAGGAAAGCAGGAGACAAGGTCAAAGCTCCTTTGATGCCTTTGCCTGTGATAGAGGAGCCATTTCAGAGGGTAGCTATGGATATTGTGTGGCCTCTGAGTACCGCAGGTTCTATAGGGGATAAGTATATCCTTGTGGTAGTAGATTATGCTACTAGATACCCTCAGGTGGTGGCTCCGTCCTCCATTGAAGCAGAAAAGGTGGCAAATGCTTTGATAGAAATTTTCAGCAGGGTAGGTTTCCCAAGAGTGATACTGACTGAGAGCGGTGCCAATTTCAGAACAGCCCTGCTGGCTTGTCTGTGGGACTGCTGTGGGGTGAATAACCTAAAGACAACCCCTTACCATCCCTAGACTAATGGTGTTGCAGAGAGGATAAACTCTACACTAAAGACCATGATATTGGCATTTGCATTTGCAGACCAGTTTAAGAGGGAGTGGGACAAATATTTGCCCTATCTATTGTTTGCTTTTAGAGAGGTGCCCCAGGAATCCACAGGTTTTGGGCATAGGGTGAGGAGACCTTTAGATTTGATTTGTGATGAGTGAGAGGGTGAGTGTGAATCCCACAAGGAGTCTATTGTGGCATATGTCTTAAACCTCAGGACAAGGCTCAGGAAGCTCATGGGCTTGGCCTAGGAGAAATTGGCAGGAGCCCAACATCAGGAAAAGGTCTGGTCTGACAGGAATGCTTGAGCCAGAGAGTAATCTGTGGGGCAGCAGGTGATGGTTCTTATTAATGTCAGACACAGTGAACTGCAGGCAGCTTGGGAGGGACCCTTAAAAGTGGTAAGGAAGGTCAGTGATGTTAACTACATGGTAGAACTAGTAGGCAGGAGGCAGGGGCACAAACTGTATCATGTTAACATGACAGAGAGGCCCTTGTGCTGAGTATTTGCAGTGAATGGCATGAGGAGTCTGTGGGGGATCTGGTGACTGATCTTTTCAGTGATGCTCAGACTGACACCTCAGTGGAAGGGGTAGCAGTGTCCCAGCGGCTATCCTCTAGCCAGGTTTGAGAAATCCGAGTAGTGTTACAGGAGTTTGGGGACATGTTCACTAGGAAACCAGGGTGCACCCACCTGGTGCAGCACCATGTGGATACAGGGCCCCAAAGGCCTATCAAGCAGGCCCCTTACAGGCTGCCCAAGTGAGTCAGACAGACCCTGAGGGAGGAGATACAGGAGATGTTGGAAATGGGAGTAATCCCGGAATCCAGCAGTCCCTGGGCCTCCCCAATGGTGCTGGTACCAAAGAAGGATGGCAGCACCAGGTTCTGTCTGTACTACAGGAAACTAAATAGTTACACAGAGTCAGATGCTTACCCCCATGCCTAGGACAGATGAAGCCCTAGAGCAGCTAGGTAGGGCTAAGTATCTGACCACTATTGACCTTACCAAGGCCTAGTGACAGGTGCCCTTGACTCCCAATGCTAGGGAGAGGCCAGCCTTTGTAACTCCTTTTGGCTTCTATGAGTTCACAAACATGCTCTTTGGGATGAAAAGTGCCCCAGAGACTTTCCAGAGGCTGGTAGATCATATCCTAGCAGGAGCAGGACAGTATACCCTTGCTTACCTGGATGATATTGCCATCTACAGCCATTCCTGGCAAGAGCACCTTCAATATGTCAGGGAGGTGCTGAGCAGACTGCAGAGGGCAGGATTGACGATTAAACCCAGTAAGTGTCAGGTGGGTATGGCAGAGGTCTCCTACCTGGGACATAGAGTGGGGAGTAGTAGGATCAGGCCAGAACCTGCCAAAGTGGAAGCCATTCAGGCATGGCCTGCCCCTGTTACCAAAAAGCAGGTGAGGACATTCTTAGGGACAGTGGGGTACTATAGAAGGTTTTTGCCCAATTATAGTACCATAGCTGCTCCCCTCACAGACCTGACAAGGAGAAACAGGCCAGATAAGTTAGTTTGGACCCCAGCATGTCAGCAGGCATTCCAGAAGCTTAAAGGGTCTTTGGGAGGACCTCCTGTGTTAGCCAATCCAGATTACAGCAAATAATTTATTGTGCAGGTGGATGCTTCAAACCATGGGTGGGGGCTGTACTTAGCTAGGTTTCCTGTGAGGGAGAAGAGCAGCCAGTGGTATATTTCAACCATAGACTCCAACCCAGGGAGAAATACTTTGCAGCTGTAGAAAAGGAATGTCTAGACATAGTATGGGCACTGCAGAAATTTCAGCTTTATCTGTATGGAAGGAAATTCACTGTAGTTACAGACCACAATCCCTTAACATGGCTACATAAAGCCAGAAAAATGCCAAGTTATTAAGGTGGAGCTTAGGATTGCAAGCATATGACATGACAGTACAGCACCGTAGTGGGGTCAAAAATTCCAAAGCAGATGGGTTCTCAAGACAGGGAAAGGGTAACATATTCCCAGGTAAGCTTATTCCTCTTATGCCATGTTTCTCAAGGTTCACTTGAAGAACTAGCTTAAGTCTTCGAGGGGGAAGAATGTGATGATATGGGCAAGTGCCAGCAGAGCCAGCTGGAGTTTTGTAAAGAATGATATGTCCTTTAAATATCAAACTGATTTATACAAAATGCTGTGTTACAAATGTATTAGAACTGTATGTCATTTGTATTTTGTACAGATGCTTGTGTTGAAAATGTATTTGTGAGCTTTGCTTGTGTTGAAATGTATAAATGGTGCACCCTGTTAAAATGTAAAGAAATGTACATGTATTTTGTAGCTGAATTAAATGTATATGTTTAATAGAGGATACTGGCACATTGGAGGAAGGCACCCCACAGTGATGAATATGACAAGTCACTGTGTCTGGGAAAGAGCATTTGTCCTTTAGCTCAATGAAAAGAGGGAAGGCCCCAGATGCTGGCATAATCATTTGGAAGTGTGTTGTGGCTGTCTGTGCTAACATCCTCTATCAGCTTCAAAGGGGAATACTGTGAGAACCTAGACCCAGATGACCAGATGAGGTCATTCTGACAGCCCTCTTGGAAATTATATTTTAGATATTACAAAGAGAAATCTTAGAGTATTGATTATTTTGTTTGGGAAGCCTGACTAAAAAGACCCTCACTCACAGCATTTTGCCATGCGGTAGTAAGTAACTTAACTAGGGAACACTAAAATTCTCTTAGACAGAGTCAGGAATATAGTGAAGCTTAGTTTAGATATTGTTTTTCTTTATTTGTCTGAGTCTGTCTATCAATGTTCTTTTCAATATTTCCTGTGATCTGAACTCTGTGGTTTACTGTTAATATATATTCAGTATTTACATGTACTTTTATTATTTATTATTAAATATATTAAAAACTTCTGTTGTGGCTGGTCCATATAGAAAGTATCTAACTTTGGAAAGTATTGTATTTATTTGGTTACACTATGTGGGCCACTCCAAATGGCCTAGCTGTGCTGGTGAACTACTACCATTTGTATTAATATTAATATTACACAGTATAATTGGACACCCTTTGTTAAGGGCCTAACAGTACTGACTGATGGCAGTGATAACTACTTTATACTCTGGGCAGAAGGGGGCACAGTAGATACATCTCTGCCAGCCTTTCCCAGGTGTATGTGTACGAAAAATCAAATCTCTCAGGGTGTATGTTTCAGCTACTTGGGGCAAGGACATGGAGCACTGAGTTTACGGATCATACTGGGTGCTGGAGGACTTGGCTTGGACACTCGGCTGAGGACCTAACCCTACATTTGTACAAAAGGGGAATATTATTGGGGAGCTGGAGTGTGACAGATATAGAGACATCCAGACCCCGGGCTGAGTACGTTCCCTGTGTGCTCTTAAGGGAAATTGTACTTGATGCAGAGAGGTCAGTATCTGGAAATACTGAGTGTATCCATTCATAATCCAAGTGCATATCCCTCTCCAGTGTCAGTGGTAAGGATTCATGCTACTTGATTACTGGCCCAGCATGGGGACAGCACATATTGGTGGCCGTCGATGACATATTGGTAGCAGTGGTGGGCATCACATGAGGAATTTGTCCTTTCCCCAGTGCAATGTGATCTTGAAGTTAGTATATGTAATTAACAATGTGTGTGGTGGTGCACGGGGACTTACCTTCTGAAAGAAAATGTTTTACTTTTTATAGTTTTGTTTTGCTTGTTTTCACTTTTCAATCAGCTGGTTTGTTGTTGTGTTCAAATCACTTTGATATGTTATGTTGGGTTTTTTTCAATATATGGACACACACACACACACACACACACACACACACACACACACACACACACACACACACACACACACACATATGTGTATAGATAGATAGATAGATAGATAGATAGATAGATAGATAGATAGATAGATAGATAGATTTCTATTTCTATTTATGCAAGTGTGGGTATTTATATATATGTATATATACAGTGGATATAAAAAGTTTACACACCCCTGTTGAAATACCAGGTTTTTGTAATATAAAAATATGAGACCACAATAAATCATTACAAAACTTTTCCCACCTTTAATGTGACCTATTACCTGTACAATTCAATTGAAAAACAAACAAACGTGTTTGGGTAAAAAATATAAAAAATAAAAAACATACAATAAGCTGGTTGCATAAGCGTGTACACCCTTAAACTAATATCTTGTTGAAGCACCTTTTGAATTTAATTACACCATTCATTCTTCTTGGGTAGGAGTCTATCGGCATGGCACATCTTGACTTGGCAATATTTGCCCATTCTTCCTTGCAAAAGCACTCCTAATCTGTCAGATTGTGAGGGCATCTCTTGTGCACAGCCCTCTTCAGGTCACCCCACAGATTTTCTATTGGATTTAGATCTGGGCTCTGGCTGGGCCATTCCAAAACTTTAATTTTCTTCTGGTGAAGCCATTCTTTTGTTAATGTGGATGTATGCTTGGGGTCATTGTCATGTTGAAAAGTGAAATTCTTCTTCACCTTCAGCTTTCTAGCAGATGCTTGAAGGTTTTGGGCCAAAAGTGACTGGTATTTGGAACTGTTCATAATTCCCTCCACCTTGACTAAAGCTCTAGTTCCAGCTGAAGAAAAGCAACCCCAAAGCATGATACTGCCACCACCATGCTTCACTGTGGGGATGGTGTTCTTTTGGTGATACGAAGTGTTGTTTTTTACGTCAAACGTACCTTTTGGAATTGTGGCCAAAAGTTCAAACTTGGTCTCATCAGACCATAACACATTTTCCCACATGCTTTTGGGAGACTTGATGTATTGTTTTGCAAATTTTAGCCAGGCCTAGATGTTTTTCTGTGTAAGAGAAGGCTTCTGTCTTGCAACCCTACCTCATAGCCCAGACATATAGAGAATACAGAAGATTGTTGTCACATGTAGTACTCAACCAGTACTTGCTAGCAATTCTTGCAGCTACTTCAGTGTTGCTGTAGGTCTCTTGGCAGCCTCCCTGACCAGTTTTTGTCTTGTCTTTTCATTAATTTTGAAGGGACGTCCAGTTCTTTGCAACGTCACTGTTGTCCCCTATTTTCTCCACTTTTTGATGACTGTCTTCACTGTATTCCATGGTATATCCAATGCTGTGGACATGTTTTTGTACCCTTCTCCTGACTGATACCTTTCAACAATGAGATCCCTTTGATGCTTTGTAAGCTCTCTGTGAACCATGGCTTTTGCTGTAGCAGGCAACTGAGTACATGTCAGGAAAATCCTACTAGGACAGCTGAACCTTATTTGGGGTTAATCAGAGTCTCTTTAATTGATGGCAGGTGTGTACCCAAGAAGACTGAATGATGTAATTAAATCAAAAGGTGCTTCAACAAAGTATTAGTTTAAGGGTGCACACTTATGCAACCAGCCTATTGTAAGTTTTTTATTTTTTATATTTTTTCCTCCAACAGATTTGTTTGTTTTTCAATTGAATTGTACAGGTTATAGGTCACATTAAAGGTGGAAAAAGTTTTGAAATGATTTATTGTGGTCTCATTTTTTTATATCACAAAAACTTACCATTTTAACAAGGGTGAGTAATTTTTTTATATCCACTGTATGCATATTGGCTATCTCCACTAATTTTCAATTTGCAAATGAACATTGTAGCATTTGTTAGGTTTCCAGAACAGAGCAGTATGCAATACATTTCTTCAGCTGTGCAGTATTATGTGGTGGTTGTAGCATTTTACTATGCTATAAGTGACAGCAGTGGTGTGTACTTTTGCAAAAGGAGAATAGTACAGGTAAGGTAGTTTCCCAAGCTTCAATGCTGTGTGATCTCTGTATTAATAAATATAAAGGTATTAAGGTAAAGAGGAAGTAGAAGGCTTGTCCCCTGGAAGACAGAGTATTTTGAGTAGTTTAGATAATTTAGGAGTTATCATAATGTTGTCAATACATCACCTCCAGATCAAGCGTCATGCTTGTTCATGACATTGACATTTATAGCAGCAAGCACAAAAGATCGAAAAGGCGGAATATCGAAGTTCTGTAGCTATGAAACTTAAAAGATTGAGCTGTGCAGGTATGTGATTATGTGACACTGTGGTACAACTGGGTTTAGGGTTTTGTCCATTCCTAGCTGTAGTTCAATCTTGAAGTTGATATATAAAATTAGTAGAGAGTTCTGGGGGCTTGTGTCCTGCAAAAGGTTTTATCTTTGATGTTGTAAGTTTTGGTGTTACTGCACTTCAAATCTGCGCTGTTTTGATGTCTTTGGGTCTATGTTTTAAACACTGATGTTATGAACTTTTGATTTTCTAACATAGACCCATATATATATATATATATATATATATATATATATATATATATATATATACACACAAACAAAACACTAAACAGGAAGGCTCCCAGTAAAACACGGTGCTTTATCGAAGAGTGAATAACTTAAAAAACATAAAAAAACATAAAAAATAGCACAGCCACCACAGCCAGGATCAACAAAATGGAAATAAATGTCAAAAAGCCAATTAAAAATCTAAACATTGATTGATGCAACCAGTATATATATATATATATATATATATATATATATATATATATATATATGGGTCTACTTTATTTACGTGAAAGCGGAAAACAGAGAATGCATATGCATCGAACCATATGCATTGAAAGTGCTAACCATCGAAAACTGTAAACGGAAATCTCCATTGATGGAGATTTCCATTTACTTCAATGTAGTGCGATCTCGGAGTTGGTATATTTAAGTAGCGGGGGGTGTGGGGGGGGTGCAGGGTGGCTTGCCCCCTGCCTACAGCTGTTACATGCCATGTTTGTTGTGTAGTTCCGTTTTTATTGTGTTGCAATGGTTTCTCGATTTGATTCATATGGTTCGATGCATACACTGTTTTAAGCTTTTGCGTAAATAAAGTAGACTCATATATATATATATATATATATATATATATATATATATATATATATATATATATAGGTCTGTTTTTTCTCACTTCGTACTGCAATTCCTGTTTGTATTATTCAAACTTACCTTTAATTTCTCTATAAACTGGCTAAAATTTCTCTATTAAACTTTCATATTATGTCTAACTTGGTATAATTATTTAAACTGCATTTTCTGTATTATTTTTAAAGACTGTAAAATTATTGTTCTTAAAATGGTTTGTAATACATTAAAACTTTTTTCTCCAGGCTTCTGTTGAAAATGGGCTTTACCAGTAACCAAATGTCAGTAAATAGATAGATAGATAGATAGATAGATAGATAGATAGATAGATAGATAGATAGACAGGTAGATAGAATAAATAGATAGATAGATGTTGCTGACAGACAAGTTGTTGAGCAGCAGTTTGTCAAACCTAAAAAGAAGCAGCCAGCCTAATGAAAGTCAGCTGCTCGAAAGTGTCGGCTTTTGTTCAAGATCGAGCTACAGTGGGGATAAAGGAATTTGCCCTGTCCCCACTTTATTGCAATCTCAGTAGGAGGTGCAGGAGGTGTGCTTCCTTTCCAAAAAAAGTCTAGTGTTGTTTTTTGTTGTTTTAGAAGGGTACATTTCTTGCATTTGTGCATGATAACTTGCAGTTCAATATGCTACTTTTTTGATAACGCAACTTATACCTATACATACATACATATTTATAAATACATATATATATATATATATATAGAGAGAGAGAGAGAAAGAGAGAGAGATATGAATATAGCTAAAGGCAAATACTTTGATAATGGCCAAGGGGAGTCTATAATATGAAAATGGCTTTATCTCACTCCAGCAAAATATTGCCTTTCTGGGACATATTTTGTTACTTGTTATAAATATTACTTTGCAAGCAACAAAGTACAATAGGATATACATTTTGCAGTCAATATATCATGCCCAGAAGCATTGTGAGGCAAGATCACAAAAGGACAACAGTATTGCAGTTCCTGTATATATTAATATCTGTAGTCATGTATACACATCCCAAGTATCTTGTCATGTTTATAAAATTGGCTTCTGTATTCCCATACACATTAAAGTTTAAAATTAACTACTCAGGATAATATAATCATTTATTGGTTACTGTATTTTAATTCCAAATGTTATATCCATCAAAGAATTGACATGCTTTTGAGAGAAAACATATGTATATAAATGGACATACTGCAAGTTTTGCGTCAAGATGTCTAAATTGTTAAAATCATGAACTATGCATTTATGAAAGTAAGGTTACTCCTGCAAATTTGGCAGTATATGTTTCCAGAAATATTCAACATATTCATCTTATAGCACCAGATGATAAGTAATGTTGCTGTCACGGTACCATTCCATCACAAACAGCCCTTTTATACTTGCTCTTTTGAGGTGTAGGCGTATAAAATCTGTCACATTGGAGTCACGCAACATAAGGAGCATGTTGAAATTGTATTTCCTAATAATTTATAAATGTGAAGTTGCACACTTATCTATTTTCTGCAAAGCCCAGAAGTATAGCTGTAGAGAGTTGAGGCTAAGAACTGCCAAAAAATGAACTTATTTTCCAGGGGTTTGATTTCATCACCCTCCAATAGTATGTTGTATGACTCCAAGGAAGGTATATAATCATAAGGTACTTTCCAATTGCCTCCAAAAAGAGGTTCTGCTGCCATGTGAATCTTACTTGGTTAAAAATTGATAAAATGTAAATGCAGGCTCATAGTTTTGGCAATTAGCAATAATATTGTACTACACTTTCAGAAAACTTAAAGTAGATAATTAAAGCCCTATTTCTTCCAAAGGTGAGAAATGATTCTTAACCACATAAAAACACAATGAAAGCAGTAGTGCCTTCCTTTAGGTTATACTACTTTGGAAGTATTTTTGCCAGCTTACTACTGGTTTCAGCACCTTTGCCAACTGCAAACAATATATCCCAACAGCTACCTGTTGCCTATCAGTTGTTATTGATATCCTCTCTCTCATTTTCCTACTTTGTGTGCATTTCTCTCCTATGACATTTCACCTGATAAAGACAACCCTAGATGAGCAATGTGTTTTCCAGGCTCAGCAGTCTTTGTAAACATATAGATAGATAGATAGATAGATAGATAGATAGATAGATAGATAGATAGATAGATAGAGATATAAATATATTTCTAGCTGACCCACTCATTTGAAGTCATACATCCTCAGGCTAGTCAAGACCCCTACAGGCCATTCCTTCCATATCAAGAAGCCCATTGATCTATCTGTTTCCCTAATGGCAAGAATCATGTGGTAGGGAATAAGTGAGTTGGGAGTCCTGTGGTACACCTACCTTTTCTACCCCTAGGCTGCTTTCAGACTCACTCTAGCTGATTTGTCAGGAAGAGGAGGTATACATGTTCCCAAGCAACCCACATATTTCCCTGGCTCAGTAGGGAGTTATCCACCTAATATAGCATGAGCCAATACAGCCTTCGCAAGTAGGCAATACACCCAGCCACCACAAAATGTCACACGTCCAACAGCCTGCAGACATCCTCATATTCCAAAGCATTTTCTCAGAAATGAAATTAAAAAAACATAAGACAAAGAAATGCAAATATTTTGAGAACAATGAAAGCTATTAAAATGGTGCAAACCTCAATCTATCAGTAAAAAGTCTTCCTCACATTGATAATAGTCAGTGCTTTCAGTCATTATATTAATGCCATAACATAAAGCTCACAAACCTAGATTGATATTCTAATCTAAAGTTTCACAAATTGCCATATCTTGTAAACTGTACAACCTAGATAAACATTATCAACTTATTTTTTTAAAGCCAGACATAAGCTTTCAAATGACAACAAACATATTTACTTTGATATTTACAGAAATATGAACAATTATGTTTATTTCTATAATTAGCAATATAAATAACTATGAACCTCTCTCAATGTTTTTCAACTTAGAGTGCAAGTATCAGTGATAGTTTTCTTCTACATCATCTAAGATTTCACTTATTGCCATGCAATAGTTTATAAGTCAGTTGGTTTTAGAAATATAAGTACATATGGAAATATTTCATATCGTCATAATTACTAGCAAATAACTAGCAATATCTCCAGTATAGTATACTGTAATTGAACATCAGCAATGCACTTTTCTTTCTCCCATGGAGGCATTTCACACCATGCCCCTCAATAACATGTAGGTGTCTTAATATGGAAACATGAATAGTAATGGAATCAGGGGTTGATTTATCCACTGCAGAACATCTGAGATTAGCAATCTTAGGGCCATTGTGTTACTTACACCTTGCACTTTCTAATACTGCCTATTATTAATTGTTGACTCGGTTAGTTAAAGAAGCCAGACCCAAAAAATGCCTGGACATCATAAGGAGCTATGAGTGCTAACTGGAAGTATATAAACATGTCAATCTATGTCACCCACTGGATTGCCAGCTGGCACACAGACAAGACATAGATAATCACAATAGGGACGTTACTTCCACAAAGAGACTAGTCACCATGGAGTCCCCCAGGGTTCTGTGCTAGGACTTCTCCTGTTTGGCATTTACTTTTCTGAAGTAAAAGCCAATAACAAACGGCTCTGACTAAGTTTGCAGATGACTGTAAACTAGCAGCAGTTGTTGAATCCCCAAATGACTTAGCAATCCTACAAGAAGGTTTGTCTTAAACAAATAATTGGTGTCAAATCATGGTCAAAAGCTAAATGCAAAAAACTGCATTATTGTATCCTTTGGGAAGTCATCTACCCCAGGGAACTACCACATTGATAATATGCCCCTAAGAGTTGACCCAGCTGTTTGGGATTTGGGAACTTATGTAGATAGTGTCCTAACTTTTGACCAACATGTGTCTATTGTTGTAAGGAAACCCTTCTATATTGCACAGCTTATAAACAAAGGAATTGTTTCTAGATCTAGGGATATCATTGTCCATCTTTACTCAGCCCTCATTAGGTCAGTCATGGAATATAAAGTCCCCTTTACATGTATCTGTCCACACACATACAAGAACTGAAATGCTCACAGAGGCACCTCATTCAAAAGATGCAATGCCTAAACAACATGTCCTATATGGACTGACTCAAAGCCTAGTCACTATACTTGGTATCCTACACACTGCTAAGAGGTGACCAGTGTCTGATATACAAGGCATCTTCTGACCCATTACTGGTGGATTTATTGCACATCAGCAAGTCAAATGACATCAGAAATATGTGGTCTAGGGATCTAAACCTCTTCTGTAACATCAGCAGGACCGTTTGGAGGGACAGGTATATTTTGCAGAAGATACCACTGCTGTGGAACAAACTCCCCATCCACATAAGACAAAGTTCATCCCTGTCCATCTTCAAGCACAACTTAGATCTATGAATGGGAAAAAGAAAATTTACCCCAGAACTGCCCCAGTACTAATAATGGACAGATGCAGCTCCTAAATGCTTTATCCCGTGCATGAGTCTTCTCAAATTATTTATGAAATGATTCCATTTATTCTCATTAGGGGTAATATATAATTATCAACCATGGGATGGGTAAGGCCAGCCAAAAGGTGTTAGGTTATTTAGACCACATAAAGGGAAACTGACTAGTCTTAAAATTGCCTGCCAAGGCAGCTAGGCTACTACTTTATCTATAAACATATGAAGAAAAAAGGTGCTATAGGCTTGAATGAGCTAGCAGATCCCGTCTCCCCATGGTTAACAAATTGCTAAGGAAACATGAGTTGCCTTTGCTGTAGTCAGGATCCATCCCTGTATCTCATTAGGTTGAGCTAACAAAAATGATTCAGTGTTTTAGGATACACTCACCTATAATATTATATAAATATAAACAGTTCTCCAGTGTAATACTCTAAAACAACACTCTGTTCCAGCATGGTGACTCCAAGAGTCGGGCTTCTCATCCCAGATGCCATGAAACCAGGACTGTGGTGAATGCTTTAGCTATTAAAACTAGAACCTAGTCACAACCCCAGAGATGTTTTAATCTTCTGCCTAAAGATGCACATTTGCTAAGTTCTGGACCTCATATGTCTGTGAAAGCATGCTGAATATCAGCCCTCTTTACAGGCAAAGACCCCTCCTATAATTCATACAACGGGAAAGCAAACAATCAGTTAAGAGTAGATTGGGACAAAATAGATAGATTGTATCACTCACCCATTAAAAACACCCATTTCAGCTGCAGAGAATGATCCCTGATTTGCAGTGGAAAAGCTCCAGTCACCCAAATGATTCAGGTTATCAGAATTACAAGGGAGTGGTGAGAGGTACACACAGGATGATAAAATTCTAAGTCTAAACCAAAAGAGGTAATAGTATTATTATGTACAAGCGTAGCCATATGAGTAAGGGCAAGTCAGATTACTTACCACAATGTATTTAAATACTCTGACACATGGGTCTGTGCTGACCAACAAGGATGACTGTGGCAATCAATCTTACAGTACAATGAGGCAAATGGGGTTCATTATTTACTTGTCTGGGGCTGTGTGTATTTTTGAGGGTAAAGATATTTTGGTCAAATGTGATTACAGATATGATTCAGTTGTTGTGTTGCCTAGGCTCACCCAGGATTCCCTAATAATTCCAAAACGTTCAGTCAGGGTGAGCCTAGGATGGAAATATTTGGAAGTGTTTGGCGTTCAGCTACTTTTAATGACTTGCAGTTCAGTGACTTGAGTGATCCTAGATAATGGTGTACATAACCATTTGATAAACTCTTAATTAAAACTTGGTTGTGATAGTTTCTGCTAATTGGTGGATATGCTCAAGAGCAAGGCAATGTGCCATCATATGTGCATGAATGCAGTTGGTAAACAAACAAAAGTATTTTGTCTCATTCTGTTCTCCCTGGCAGAACATTCTCCATGTACATACACAGCTACAGCTCACAGAGCTAAGTAAGCTACTGTAGGATGCCAAAAGCCCTACCTGCCATGTTGTTAAAGTTGAAAGTATATTCCTTCAATGAGCCTTCAGCCTTTTTTTACACTTTTTTAAGAAAATTCTGTTATCCAAGTTTCATTTTATCCTTTCCCTTTCAGGAATAAAATAATCATCACTTGTAACAGCACTGTGATCCTATGTTATTAACTCCTTTATTAAGCCCATGAATAAAATAATCATCACTTGTAACAGCACTGTGATCCTATGTTATTAACTCCTTTATTAAGGCCATGAATAAAATAATCATCACTTGTAACAGCACTGTGATCCTATGTTATTAACTCCTTTATTAAGGCCATGTACTGTTTCTTTTAGCAGCCACCAGTCACGAGACAAGAAACAGATGAGCTGGTGGGATGCCTAGTTATGTTCTTCATTTGATCGCTGCTGCTGTCAACTAAACTAAATGGATTACATCTTAACAAGAACATAACTACCAGAGCTTTAGGGCAGCTTCCACACACCCAAACTATTAGTCAGCTGGAGTTGAGCTGACTAAAAGCAAGGTTTGGGTGCCAAGCCCTTCAGAGCTTTCCTGCTCCCGCAGAGAGCGCTCCTCTTCAGGATTGAAGGTTGGCAAATGTTCCATTGCAGGGCAGATAAGTTGTCTTCAGGATGTAAACCATTCACCTTATTTTTTGTTACAGAAAACTTAATTTTTTTTCTGTAAAATATGTAGTATAGATATATATATATATATATATATATATATATATATATATATATATATATATATATATATACATATATATATATATATATATATATATATATATGTGTGTGTATATGGATGTACTTCAAAACATCGAAGTGCACAAATTTCAAGTGGCTAAACATCATTCCCAAAAGACTGAAAGCCAACTCACTGAAAAAACAAAACACTTACATTTTTTGCTGTGTACCCCCCCTCCCCCCCCCCCACACACACACCCTGCTAATTATGTATACCAACTCCAAACGTTTTCTACATTGGGGAAAGATTCCGAGAACCCCACTTTTCACATTTTTATACAGCTATAACAGCAGCAGACGCAATCAAATGAGTTTCAATCATTTCTGCTGGTATAAGAAAAAGTTCAACATTATAAACATTTGATTATATGGAGTGTTTCCATATAAATACTTGTATACGTCCGTACAATATGCTTATTGTTTCCATACTGTAACTACCTTCAGTTTCTGTAAATACTTGTTAATATGTATGATGTTTACTTGAACTGGTAACTGACTAATGTAAAATTGTAACTGCAAGTGATGTTCCTTATATTCTGTATATAACTGCTCATATGACATGATGTTTTGTAACATTTCTTGGAGCTTTTCTCCCCGGGCCTCCACTGAAAATGGGATTCTGACCCAGTGGACTTTCCCGGTTACCAAATGGCAATAAATACATAAACAAATAAATAAATAAATACATGTATATTTTAGCTAGCAAAATGTGTTTTTATTGGCTGTCATATGACTTTTCTTCACTTTTAAATTGTTCAAGCTTATTTAAAACTACATTTTCTAAGGAGAAACTGCGGTTATTTTACATTTTTGGATGGGGGTAAGTATGTTTTCTACAGTGTTATTTCAGGGAAATAGTTACTTTTTTACAACTTACCTTTTACCTATTATGGCTGCTTAGCTTCCATGGGAATCAGACATCATTTTCAGCTTAACCATTGACTCTACTGATTCTTCCATTGTACCTCCTTCCAGGCACAAAAACAAAAAGCTTGTTAAGCAGCCTTTGCCACCACAGCAGGCCACTATTTTGCCTCAGCTACAAGTGGGTGACTGCTGTGGCCAAAGCTGGTTCCTTTGACCATTCTGTTTTTTTCTTAGATCCCAATGGTGTCATCCATACAGCCACTATGGACAGCAAGCTAGACTTGTATTCTGTGGCTGTTGGTATGCTCTAGCCAGGCAGGGGGGCGTCACTACTCACAGTCCTTGGAGAAGGGGAAGGGAATGCCACCTTACTAAGCCAGAAAGCTGTGCCCATCCCTAGAGAGATGATTGCTTGCAATACAGGGCCTGCCTCTTCTCTTCAGGAGTTCCAGTCAAAAAGAAGCAAAAAACAAAATATGGTCTTCCCCTGTCTCACACTGGACATGAGTAATTTATTTGGGTTTAGCTCAGGGACAGGGTTTATTGCAGGATCTGTTTAAAGAAAATGGATTCTTATATTCCCAAAGAGATTCAAGAGTTTGAACATTGAAAGTAGTGTGAAGGGACAGATAATGTTATATCTCCACATATTTCTGATTCAGATTCTGAAGAGAGTATGATTTCAGATAGTCCCTATGAAGGATTTTCTTCCTTTGAGACTATTTCCAGAATGAATTAATTGTTTCAGTGGGCAAGCAGTCAGGTTTCTCAGTCCCTCAGAAAATATTATGATTTATTACAAACTGGAATTTCCTGCACCTACACCTGTTCCTCTTGCTCTTTCTGCTTTAGAGGATGTTTTTTTTCAAAGCTTGCAATTTCCCTGACAGTCAGCCTTCTGTCCCCTAAAAAAGAAGATAAATTCTGTAAGGTTCTTCAGTCTTTTATGCTTTTATACACTAATCGTATATCTAACCAAGCAGCTATAGCTTTAGCAAATCCAGCGGCTGCTAATCATTTTATTAATACTAATTCTTCTCCTTAGGATGGGAAGGCTTTTGATAAGTCTGAGAAAAAAGTGTATGCTTTTGCAACTCTTGTTTTTAGAATTTTCATCTGTCAGGTTCATATGTTGAAGTTTAGCCTGACCACTTGTGAGACTATGAGGAATGTTTTGGCATCAGTTGCCTCTCGTGGGAAAAAGATTCCTTTGTGTAATTTGGCTTCTATTGTTTCTCAAGTCATTACCCATTGCTTAAAATGTGCTAATGACTATACTGATTCCACATATAGGGCTACTGCCACTGGAACTATTATTAGGTGGTTTGCCTGCCTGCATTCATAAAACTTCCCAGAGGATGTCAACAATGAAAATTTGAATTCTCCCTTGGATAGAGTACTAGCTTTTGGACCTTCTGTTGCAGAGGTCATTACAAAGTGTGATGAGAGGAGGAAGCTGATTCAATGGATGTCTCAGATTTTTCAGCCCTCCTTCTTCAAGTTTAGCAAAGGATTCTACATTTCCTAATCCAGTTTCAGTTAAAAGCAACAATCTGCTGGTAGTCAGATGCTTAAAAAAGCAGTGGCAGAGAGGCTCCAAAAAGAAATCAGGATACTAGCAATCCTTTAATTCTTCCAGAAAGTATGAACTTCTGTTTCTCTCTTTGGCAACATTGTTTCAGACAAATTGGTTCCAAGAATAACCCACCAAGATTATAGATGGCACTGGGTGTCTCTTTCTCATCCAGCAGACCAAACGCTTCTTTTCCTTCCTGTCATCAAGCATATTCTGGCTCAGGGGGCAAAAAAAGCTGCCTCTCCTCCTCAGTTATTTAGTCATTTATGGAGCACCATTTCTAACCAGTTAACAATCCTCCATAAAAAAACACAAACTTGAAAGCTGCCACAACAAAATTCCAACTTTGCTACTAATTCCTCCTTCTTTACCCATCACTGTAAAGCTCTGTATACCCTTAGCTGTCTGGAACACCCCATCCACCTCTCCTACATTCAACTTATAACAGTCCATAAAATCATACACAAACCATTAGCCTGCCCAGCCCTTACCCCGTTAATCAATGTATATTTCTCTAAAAGAACTCTCAGATCAGAATACAACTTCTCACCATAAATAAAGCAAATATAGCTGCTGAACAAAGCCTATACTCACACTCAGTAGCAATAAAAAATGGAACTTCCTTCCAGTAACCACCAGAACTATTTCTAACCTACCCACTTTTAAATGTTCTCTAAAATAATACTTTACAAAATCTTGGACCTGCTCCTGTGTCAGTCCTGGCTGAACTTAGTCACTATACTTCACTCACCCCCTTCAACCTACATCACACCTCACAACCCTCTCCAACCTCCTACTCCATTCCTTTCTTTTGTTTTTCCCCACTACCTTACCTTGCCCACTTCATCTCTGCAGACCTTTCCTCTACCTCTTTCCGCTTCCTGCCTACTCACCTAAGCTATCTGAAGATACTCTACTCTGCACTGTTCTTATAATCTCCTTTTTAGTGCATCCTTCCTTTTATAACCATAATATGAACATCATCTTTCATACTAAGACATCACTCAATTTCCCCTCACTGTCTTTAATCATGTAATCTCTAATATCTCTTTTAAATATTTTATTAGAATTGTCTCAGGTCTCGTTTATCACATACTGATCTATGGACTAAATAATATGACTAAGTTTTTCCTCCCATATATTCTCCAACTCATGTTATTGTTTTTCATTGTACTCTACTATGATGTTCTGTGTTTTTCTCACTACATTTTTTCACTCGTATGTTTTGTAGTGTAACATGATACTTTGTGATTTAAAATATCTATACTTGATTTTTGAAAGATTGCAATTGTGGCACTTTTTGGCTCAGTCAGACTTTCCTGGTAAACAAGTGAAATAAAAAAATAACGAAAAAATATTTCTGGTGCAGATGTCTCTTGGAGACCAGTGTTGGACCTTTCCTTCCTTAAACAATTTGTAATAGTGCCCAGGTTCAAAATGCTTCTGTTCACAGCTTGTTGCCCCTTATTCCCCATTTGTGTTTCCTAGTGACCTTAGACTTAAAAGGTCCATATCGTCACCTTTCTACAGAATCAGATTTCTAGTGTTTCTTAAGGGCTTGTGTGTCTAAATCACATTATCAGTTCTCTGCCTTATCCTTTAGGCTATCTAATGCTCCAAGGGTGTTCACAAAGTGTCTCGCTGCTTTGATAGCCAACTAGAGACTGTAAGGTATTCAGATTTTCCTTATTTACATGATGTGTTTATCTTTGCAGAGTCTTTTTCAAAGTGTCAGAAATCTATCACTTGGGTAAGGGAACTTCTACATAGACTGTGAATTCCAAGAGAGCATTCAGAAATCTTTTCTAAGTATTCTTACAGGATTCCTGTCCCTGTTAAATAATTGCTGCAAACTTATTACAATACCTACCCAAATCTATTAATTAGGTTTGGTTCACAGTCACTCCCATAAGTGTATCATTGATAACCCCACTCAATAAAGTTAAATGCTTGATTCCACGTACCTTTCCTTAGTCCTCCACTGATAGTTTTTTCAGTCTCAGCCCTGCAGGAGTGTGGTGAGTTCGCTCCGCTTGCTCTGCTCACTCCACTCCCGTACCCTGCCACCAATTCCCTACCGCCCCCACAATCTCTAGTTTTATACATCATAAGGCACTCCTTCCAAAATCTTCATAGGCTCTAAGCCCCCCCTGAGTTCATCACCTCCCACACCCGAAACAACTAAAACCGTCCTACATCTCACACCATGCATACTCTAACTCTGTTAGTAACATCCCTAATCTTCTTTAACCTACTTACTCTCTACCACCTCACTTTTCACACAACACTACACCAGTTAACCCCAACAAAAACCTGCAGCATACATATACCAAAACTCATCCCAAAATAGTTACACTGATATTTCACCATCAGTATTCAATCACAGAGACACCGCCACTTTCCAGACCAAACTGCATTTTAATATAGTGAAACACAACCACGACCAAAAGCAATTCCCAGGACAAAAAGTTCCACAAATATCTTCTTTATTAAAACACAAAAGAATTGTTGAGCGCTTTCATCTAGACAACGTAGATTTCATCAGAACACTTGTTAATACAATTCCTTCACCTTATATACTTTAAAATACCCGCCTTACAAACCACCTGATCAATTATACCATCAATTAACTTTTAAAAGCATATAAACTTTACTACATTCTCGTATTTGTAATACCAAGAATTCACATTTTATAGTAATAAAAACAATATAAATATATAAAAATATATAAAAATATACATAAACAATACATATTTAATCCTCACAATGCTACTAAAAAAACTACCACAAATCTATAATAAAATTCAATGTAAACCGAAACTAAAGATGTGCATCAATCTAAAGTCAATAATAGTACATGTTGATAGTGTATGTAATATGTAAAATAATTCAGTAGAAGTATATGATTTTATTAAAAAACACTAGTATGATATTTCATTTAATGTTAATAAAAAAAATGTTATTTAATAAAAAATGTTATTTAATAAAAAAATCATAGTCCTACAGTCACATAGTCACATATATACCATTGTTAGTTTCTTATAAGGGGCTTAGTGGGGATTTATTCATTAATACCTGGTGGGCTGGCAGCATTCAATTTGATTTGCCATTTGATCTCTTTTTCCCGTAGAACAGCTTTAATATCACCCCCCCTCCCACTTCCTGTTTTGGAATGGGGTGATGTCATCCCCTCAGGCTCAATGTTTTCCGACACAAGATTACATTTAGTGGAAGACGGTGTCATCAATTCCAACAAACGAGTGATTTCCCCTTTCAATATCACCAGTACAGAGTGAATTTTAGTCAACTTCGTCTCTTCGAACAGGTGAAAAATTGGAGGATATGTCCCCAATGGAATCCATGGTAAACAACTATCACGTAGATTTCATCAGAACACTTGTTAATACAATTCTTTCACCTTATATATACCAAGAGTTGATGGTGTGACTAGATTTATTAATAGTTTAAACAAACATAGCCAACTAGAATGGGACAGGATTGACCTCCTATCAGAATTTATTAATATAGTACTTGACAATAACTTCATTTATTTTGAAGGAGAGTACTACAAACAGATAGCAGGTGTAGCTATGGGGGCAGCATGTGCCCCCATATATGCTAACTTGGTATTATTGGATTGGGAGGAAGAATTTGTCTTGGACTCCCCTTGGATGGAGTATGTAGTTTGTTATGTGAGATATCTGGATGATTTGTTCATTTTGTGGAAAGGAAATGAGGAGAATTTGGAACGATTCATGGAATATATCAATGGAAGTACCCCTTATCTGCAATTTACATATAATATCAGTAGGAGAGGAATTAACTATCTTGATACATACATTTTCAGTGATGGAATAACTTTTCAGTCCAAGATATTTAGGAAAGATACATTCTGTAATGCATATTTGGAATTTTCAAGTAACCACCCCTATACACAGAACAGAAGTATCTTGGAAGGGCAGTGTATAAGGGCGGCCAGAATGACTTCTAGGAGGGAAGATATGATTGAAGAAATGAAATTTATTGGTAACTTATTTAGTCAAAGAGGTTACCCAGATCCTATGGTCAAGGACGTCACTGAATATGTTATTAATGAATGGGGAAATAAATATCCACCACTCTTGGGGAGAGATTTTATATTTCGTAATGAGGATAAATCTAACCCATCAGGTGATGGGTACCAAAGGGCATGTATATTACAATTTGGACAACATGTGGGGGAAGTTAGAAAGATCATAGACAGTAACTGGAATATACTCACTAGTGGTGAAGGAATTTGTGAGAAATTAGGGGAGAGACCTACTTATGTATATAAAACTGGGATGAATTTCAAAAGAATGATTGAAGTTAGGACTAACTATAGAGACCATGTTGGGAATAAGGGTAGGACTGGTACCAAACAATGTGGACATTGTAATCAATGTTTGTTTATTTTACAAGCGAGAGTATATGTTTAGAAAATAATATTAGAAGTAGAATATTTTTTAATAAAGGAAACTGTCAGACCCAACATGTAGTATATTTGGGGAAGTGTAATTCTTGTCCAAGTTTTTATGTTGGAAAAACGGACAGAAGGTTATGTAATAGAATTTATGGCCACCTATATTGTATTATGAAGAAAGACAAGAACAATGCACTGTACAGACATTTGGCTGACAGTGTAGGTTGTAATTCATTTAGATTTGCTATTTTAGAAGCAGCCAAGAGTAATCCTAGGGGGGGTGATATTAAAACTGTTCTGGGGGAAAAAGAGATCAAATGGCAAATCAAATTGAATGCTGCCAGCCCACCAGGTATTAATGAATACATCCCCACTAAGCCCCTTATAAGAAACTAACAACGGTATATATGTGACTATAGGACTATGATTTTTTTATTAAATAACATTTTTTATTAAATAACATTTTTTTATTAACATTCAATGAAATATCATACTAGTGTTTTTTAATAAAATCATATACTTCTATTGAATTATTTTACATATTACATACACTATCATCATGTACTATTATTGACTTTAGATTGATGCACATCTTTAGTTTCGGTTTACATTGAATTTCATTATAGATTTGTGGTAGTTTTGTTAGTAGTATTGTGAGGAATAAATACGTATTGTTTATGTATATTTTTATATATTTTTATGTATTTATATTGTTTTTATTACTATAAAATGTGAATTCTTGGTATTACAAATACGAGAATGTAGTAAAGTTTATATGCTTTTAAAAGTTAATTGATGGTATAATTGATCAGGTGGTTTGTAAGGCGGGTATTTTAAAGTATATAAGGTGAAGGAATTGTATTAACAAGTGTTCTGATGAAATCTACATTGTGTAGATGAAAGCGCTCAACAATTCTTTTGTGTTTTAATAAAAAAGATATTTGTGGAACTTTTTGGATCGTGGTCTTGTCCTGGGAATTGCTTTTGGTCGTGGTTGTGTTTCACTGTGTTGGGTTCCCTGGACATTTGCTGTTCATGCATTTTAATATACTTAAAATCAAACAATTATACATCTCATACACATACTCCATACTTAACAACATTTCATCCACAATCCAAACCACTATCTTCACATTATTATACCAAAGTGGAGATATTCATCCAAACCCTGAAACATCTCCCACCCAACATATTATAACAACTCTACATCACTCTCAGTGAAAACACCAAAAGACCTTTGCATTGTGACATTAAACATCCGCAGTGTCTGCAACAAAGTATCTGACTTCCATGCATGGCTTATACAGTATACACGTGATATAGTTGCTTTAATAGAAACCTGGCTCAAACCTCAGATATCAGACTCAGAAATACTTCCCCTTGGATATCAGATCTTATGAAAAGATAGACTTCATAAGAAAGGGGGTGGCCTAGCATTAATATACCGTAACCACTTAAACATAATACCCCACCCAAAAATAGTTCCCACCTTCAATAATATAGAAATTCTATCAGCATCACTATGATGTCCTTCAAGGTAGCATCTGCAGTCATAACAAATGGGTTGTCCTGTCGTCAGGCAGCTCTTCGGTCGGCCGGATTCCAAAGTCTGGGTCCGGCTTCTCCACCCGACATCATCTCTGCTGGTCTTCGGTATAAAGGCATCAGCCGGCCATTTTCCCCAGTCTTTCTTGAAGCAGAAGCTGTTCGCAAGTGCGGTTGGTCAGATCCAGAGATTACTACTACCGAATACTACTTGAAGACTTCTAAAAGCTAAGTACCCGTGGGACTCTTTCTTGCCTCAGCCGATGTCAGAAAAAGTCAATAACTGTTTAACTTGTGGGAAACAAATACCTCATAAAGATTTCCACTCTTACTGTCTGCCTTGCTTAGGCCCAGAACACGTAGCAGCCTGTTCGCCTGTGCTTTCTTCAACCCGCCTAACGCTAGGCGGCCGGGTCGGCTGAACAGTTTTTCGCTCAGATTTTACATTATGCCGTCGGATCCTCCGACTACCCAAATTGTTAAAAACGCAAAAGAAAAGACCGACACTTCAGGTCCGCGGTTTTCTCGCGGGTGAAACCACGGTTAAGCAAGCGAATCCATGACTACTACTGAGGCTCCTGCTACCTTAGTTGAATCGGCCTCAGAAATTTTGCCTACTACTGTGGTTCCTAGTGATTTATCAGACACCATCCCTTTGGATGTTTCTACCCCAGCACGTGGTGCTGCTAGGCCTCCTGCAGCCATGTCTATTAGGGCCTTTGCCAGGGCTAAAGCAGCCAAAACTGTTAGATCAGTGCCTGTTAAGCCTCCCTCACACAGGCCCACTTCTAGTTCTCAAATGCTTACTCTGGCAGAGGATTTAATATCCTTAATTAGGGGATCCCAATCTCACCCAGACAGGGCCTCTCAGCCACCAGAAAAGAGATCCAGAGCAGAGCCCCCCGAGCCAGTGTCCTCTGATGATTCTGCTGATGACTCAGATATTACAGACCAGCCAGAGGCTCCTTTGTCTACATATGAAGATTCAGATGCTGAAGAATCCATCCCATCTGCCTCTCCGCCAGAGGAATTTTCCTTTGGGGAAACCTTACATGCCATGAGAAAACAATTCCAATGGCAGGGACAAGACTTCTCAGATTCAAGAAAAAGGCTTAGGACTTTCCTACACTTACCACAACATATGCCCTTAGCTATTCCTCCAGTACTGCCTGTTGTGGATGATGCATTTAATGATGTTTGCACTGCTCCTGATACATTACCTCCAGCCCCTGCCAAACCAGATAGATTTTACAGGGTGCCAGACACTCATCACCACCTATACAAGGCCCCACTTGCAGATCCTGAGACTATATCCCAGGGGCCTAAGGCAGTAGCCTTGACCTCAGCAAAAAAACCCTACTCCTTCTGAAAGGGAATCCAGGTCCTTAGAGAGATGGGGGAAAAAAGTTTTCACCTCTGCTACTCTCTCAGCTAGAGCTTTAAACTGTCAGTTTCATATGATCCAATACCAAGAGTTTATGCTTGATCAGCTAACTAAGAAGCTGTCCTCTGATGACTCCTTAGATAAGAAATATGTTTTAGAAATGGTGAATAACATCCAACAGGTTAGTAACCATTCTTTAAAATGTGGCTATGATGCACTGGAGGCTTCATTTAGATCAGCCATGACTGGCACAGTGATAAGAAGGCATGCATGGTTGAAAGAACAGGTCTTGCGGATCATGTTAAAGCAAAGCTGTTAGATGCTCCTATGGATAAGGCCAGTCTATTTGGTACACCTGCTCAGCAAGTAATGAAGAAAATGGAAGAAAAGGCAAAATCTGTACAAACAGTTAAGGATTTCTTACAGGTTCAGCCCCAAGGTTTAGCAGGAACTGGCCTGCCAAAAATTGGTCCTTTCCAGATTCCTCAAAATCTCAAAGAGGCAGGAATAGACGCTCTAGAGGCAGAAATCAACCCAGAGGAGGTGCCTACAGAGGACGCCAGTGGCAAGGCAATGCACAGACACAACCACTGCCACTACAACAGGACAATCAGAGTGACTTGGCTCTGACACCGCCTACCAGGGACCAAATAGCAGCACCTTTAGACGGAAAGTTAGCCTTATTTTTGAAAAATTGGCACTGTATCACAAAAGACAAGTGGATTTTGCAAACCATAGACCAAGGCTACAGGTTCCACTTCCACACCTTACCAGTAAAAAGAGGAATGCCAAATCTACCTCCAAATCAAAAAACAGAAGCTCTAAAGCAGATAGCAGAATTAACAAAGATGAGAGCTGTGGAAAGAGTACCAATATCAGAACAGGGCAAAAGATTCTACTCCAGACTCTTCCTAGTACCAAGAAAAGAGAAAAGTTGGAGACCTATTCTCGACCTGTCCGTCTTAAACACATACATCATTGTCCCAAAATTCAAAATGCTGACCCTACAGCAACTTCTTCCCATGCTGGGCAAGGAGTGTTGGCTGGTAACTCTAGATCTCAAGGAGGCATACCTGCACGTCCCCATATGACCAAATTGCAGAAGATACCTCAGATTTCTTGCAGGATCAGAGCATTATCAATTCTCAGCATTGCCCTTTGGCTTATCTAGTATTCACAAAATGCCTGGCATCAGTAATCGCTCACTGCAGGCTACAGGGAATACAAATTTATCCATACCTGGACGACTGCCTGTTACAAGCGGACAACAAAAGCAAGCTGACAACAGATCTACAAAGAGTCATTTGCTTACTACAAGCCCTGGGATACACAGTCAATTTACAAAAGTCAAGACTGATACCATCCCAAACAAGAACATTCTTGGGTGCGGATTTGGACACAGTAAAACAAATGGCATTCCTAACTGCAGAAAAACAAAAACTCCCTCTTTACTTCTTGGCATTAACAAAGCAGAACAAACTAACAGCAAGAAAAGTACTGCAGGCCTTGGGCTTCATGGCATCATGCATAATCTTGGTCCCACATGCCAGACTACATATGAGAAAGCTACAGTGGTACCTAAAGAATTTATGGTCTCAACACAGGCACAGCTTAGAAACCGAAATCCCACTAATCCCATGCCTGAAACAGGAGTTCCTATGGTGGGCTCAAGCATGCCAGTCAAACCCAGGCTTACCCTTCCACAACTTTCAAGCAAGCCAAACCATCACAACGGACGCCTCAGACCTAGGCTGGGGGGCGCACATGTTGGACAAATGCATACAAGGATTGTGGACTCAAGACCAGCTGCACCTGCACATAAACCAAAAGAAATGCTGGCAGTAAAACTAGCAATACTGAAATTCAGACCATTCCTCAAAGAAGGCCATTTAATGATAAGGACAGACAACACCACAGTCATGTGGTGCATCAACAAACAAGGAGGCACTCATTCATACCCCCTATGCAGAATGACTATGGACCTCTGGAATATGGCTCTGAGCTACAACATCCAGTTACAGGCAATGTTTGTGCCGGGAAAAGAAAACACCCTAGCAGACATGTTAAGCAGAACAACCTCGGATGCTCACAAATGGATGCTACACCCGGACATCTTCAGGGCCATCACAAAGAAATGGGGAATGCCACAAATAGACCTATTCGCATCCCCACTCAATCACCAGCTCAAAAAATTCTGCACAAGGACATGCCACCCACTTGCATGGAAGGTGGACTCTCTATCCTTCAGTTGGAAAGGCCTGACAGCATATGCATTTCCACCTCTTCCTTTGATGCACAAGGTACTACTGAAAATCAAAGAGGAACGTCCAAGGATAATCCTGATAGCTCCGAATTGGCCAAGACAACACTGGTACCCATTGCTGAGGAGCATGTCTCGGGGGAGAATGTGGTCAATACCCCTGATGCCTTTGATGTTAACTCAGAACAACTACAACATCATGCATCCAAACCTAAAAACATTGCAACTGACTGCCTGGAACATCACATAGCAACAACTAACCCAGACCTATCCCAAAGGGTTAAAGACATTATCCTTGAAGGACCTTCAACAAGAAGGAACTATGCAGGAAAATGGAAAAGGTTTGTCATCTGGAGTACTGAAAGAGGAAAAGATGTGTCGAACATAGATATTGCTAACATCCTGGAGTACTTGGCAGAGCTTCTACATACAGGCCTGTCTTATTCCTCCATCAAGATACATGCATCAGCTATTTCAGCAGAATACAGCTTGATCCACCTGTCTTTTAGCATCCTCTACTCAGGCAGTTCCTCAGAGGGATCAAGAATGTAAAACCTCCTAGGAAACCACCATTACCAGCATGGGACTTGAACTTTGTGCTAGAAAAATTGACACTCCCTCCATTTGAACCAGCAGCAACAGCAGAACTTCAACATCTATCATGGAAAACTGCTTTCCTACTGGCAATTACTTCAGCAAGGAGGGTTTCGGAACTACAGGCCTTAATGGCAGTACAACCCTTCCTAATCTTCCATCAAGATAGGGTCTCCATGAGAACTAATCCTACATTTATGCCTAAAGTGGTATCCAGAGTGTCTTTAAACCAGGCAATCCACCTACCTACCTTCTTTCCCAATCCACAGAACAGGGGGGAAAGACTGCTGCATACCTTGGATGTACATAGACAGTTACGCTACTACCTGGACAGAACCAAAGGTAACAGAAAAACTGACCAGCTTTTAGTAGCCTATGCAACAAGGAAGGGAAGGAAAAGCGATTTCCAAACAGACAATCTCCAAATGGATAGGAAATTGCATAAGATTCTGTTACTCCTACCATGGAAAACCAATTCCACAGAACATAAGACCTCTTTCTACAAGGGCTACAGCCACTACCACAGCTTTCTTATGAGGAGTGGCAACCAAGGACATTATTGAGGCGGCTACTTGGACCTCCGTGCATACATTTGCCAAGCATTATAATTTACCTCTATACTCTAGATCCCGAGCAGGGTTTGCCACTGCTGTACTGCAAGGGATCCTAACTACACCATAATTTTTCTTCCTCCACCCCTAGTTGGCTATGGTATTCTACCCATTTGTTATGACTGCAGATGCTACCTTGAAGGACATAGTACAGTTTTGTACCTACCATAAATGTAGATGTCCGAACAGGTTAGCATCTGCAGTCAGGATTACCTCCTCCTTCCCTCTGTGGTACTCCTAGGGTATTTACCCTCCTATTAGCTAGCTGGGGAGTCTCTTATGGTGTATTTGTTTGTATATATGTACATACATGCTTATTTTTTGTGTTTGCCTTCTACTTTTTTTGGAAACATTGGCACTTATCCAAAATTTAGCTTTCCAAGAGGGCAACTGGCATCTGGGGCAAGAAACACTGAGGAAAATGGCGTCGGCTGATGCCTTTATACCCGAAGACCAGCAGAGATGGTGTCGGGTGGGGTGCGGCATCAGCCGAAAGCGGACCAAGACTTTGGAATCCGGCCGAAGAAGCTGCCTGACGACAGGACAACCCATTTGTTATGACTGCAGATGCTAACCTGTTCGGACATCTACATTTATGGTAGGTACAAAACTGTACTTTTCAACAACCATAAACCAATATATATCGCCGCCATCTATATTCCTCCAGGTCCCAATATCCCAACACTGGAAGATTTCCTATCATGGTCTAACCACTACATCTCAAATTAAACGATCATTCTCAGTGACACTGATATAAATTGGCTTAAACTAACACCAAACAACTCCACAAACTCCATCAGTCTGTTCAACTTTACTCAAGGCAATATCAGCTCCATACCATCCTTTAACTTCTAACCTGTAGCAACCTCTCAAATACAAACATTACTTGGCAAATTGAAACCAGGCTCCTTATCCGCTGATAATCTCCCCACCAGAATACCTCAAAATCAGTACTAAGGCAATAGGTTTCCCAGTAAGTATTCTTATAAACCGATCACTTGCAGAACACACAGTCCCCCAGCTCTGGAAAAAAACAGTTATAACTCCACTTCATAAAGGTGGAAACCCTCATGACCGATCTAATTTTAGACCCATTTCCATACTGTCCCTTCTATCTAAAATAATGGAAAAATGCATCCACAAACAACAGGTTGAATATCTAACCAGCAACAACCTACTATCCCCTTCACAACATGGTTTTCGACCATCCCACAGTACCATTACTGCACTAGTCTCCTTCACAAATTTCATTTATAACACCCTAGATAGTAACCTACTTACATCAGTCCTGTTACTTGATCTCTCAAAAGCATTCAACACAGTCTCCCATATTAAACCTATCCACCAACTGCAATCACTAGGATGCTCTGATGCCACCCTAACCTGGTTCACTAGTTACTTGGAAAACAGACAGCAATCCATAAAATGGCAGAATAACCTCTCTAGCTTTCTTCCAAATAACATAGGAGTGCCCCAGGGGTCAATCTTAGGACCCCTACTATTCAACATTTTTATAAATGACCTACATAAAGTTCCCTCTGACTGTACTACCATACAATATGCAGACAATTCAACCATAATCTGTACCTCCAATAACTTCTCTGACCTTCAAAAGTTAACACAAAAAGCCTTTACATCCGTAGAACTCTGGCTAAACCAATCACAGCTTTTACTTAACCCCAATAAATCTAAACTACTCATCTTTGCATCTAAATCTGTTCCCACAGACTTTACTATATTCTCCATAAACAAAACCCAAATAGAGTTAGTAAATCAGGCCAAACTGCTTGGAATTACTATTGACAGCAAACTTAGCTTTGACTTGCATATTAATAATGCAATAAAAAAGACTCACTTGAAATTAGGCAAACTTTACAGAAACAAACAATACTTAGACAAATCCATCCGAATAAAACTTTCAAAAAGTCTTCTCCTTCCAACCTTACTATATGGGTCTCCTATCTTCACCAATCTCCACAACTCTTTGCAACACAAACTACAGTCCTGTCATTATAAGACTGCAAAATCTGCATCAGCCCAATCAAATCACACCCACCATTGCCAGGCCACTAAAGAACTAAACTGGCTAGAATTTGGACATTACCTACATTACACACAACTTAACTTTGCCCATAAACTCGTTTATAAATTCGAGTGTTGCCCTTCCCTGAAAAATATCATTGAACTTTACGTCCCATCCAAAAATCTACGCTCTAACAACAAACACCTACTTAAAGTATCACAACTTAGCAGAAGAGCAGGTAGCTGCCCCTATTTCCATTCCATAACTAAGCTGTGGAACACCCTCCCATCATCAGTTACAAAATTAGACAATATAATCTCCTTTAAAAGAAAACTAAAACAACATCTCACTGATAACCCCAGTTGCACAAGCAACACATATCCACAGCCTTCTTAATCTAGCAAAACTGTTTCACATAGCAAATATACTTATGTATGTCATACTGTTGCACCATATGAGTTATCCCTAATCTTTAGTATCATAGTCCACACATCTATACAACTATCTTAACACACTTTCTTTTCTGTCACTTTTACTTTTAATATTACCATTAAATACATACCAGCTATAATCTACATATTCCCACCAACTAGCTATAAGATTTAACTCTCTAATTCTACCTTCCCACTGCACTCACCTTTCCCTTTCCTACCCCCCCCCAAAAAAAATTGAGCTGTATTGTTAAATATTTCTAACTGTTTAATTTGACCTGTACTGTTAAATATTTCTAACTGTATAATTTTCCTACATGCTAATGTTCCATTGTTACTGTATTGTGCCTTTTTACAACATATGTGCTGTTTAGTTTTCTGTATTATTTCACTTGCTTTCTAATTATAATTTTGTTTCCTTACAAATTCATGTAATGATTTTCATGTAACTTGAAGCTTTTATCCCCGGGCCTCCACTGAAAATGGGTTCCAAGCCCAGTGGACATTCCCGGTCAACAAATGTCAATAAATAAACATAAATAAATAAATTGATTTTCTGGGGTGTCTGCTGAACTGGACACCTCAATTCAAATAGTTTTTCTTCCACAGGAAAAAAATAGATCTTTATTTAGATTTATTCCTAAGGTTTTCCACTCAGACTTCTGTCTCAGTGAGGGAATTCCTCAGGATTCTGGGTCTTGTGGCATCAATGATACTCATGATACCTCTTGCAAGACTCCACATCTCAGTACTACAATGGTACCTGAAATCCCTGTGGTCCCAACACCAGCATCCTTTGACCTTTGAAATCTCTCTGGTCCCAACACCAACATACCTTGACCTTTCAAATTCCAATTTGAGAATTTGTGAAAAGGGATATTATGTGGTGAAGACACCAAATCTTACAGAGTCTAGGTCTCACATTCTTCCAACCTTCTCCAGCACACTCAGTCACAACAGGTGCCCTAGACTTTGCTTGGGGAGTAGAGTCCATGGGGATAAAGGTGCAAGACCTTTCGAACAAAAAAGACAGAGCAAAGCACATCAACATAAAAGAGATGTTAGCTCTCATTAATGGTCTCAACTCTATAAATCATCTCGGGTCTACCTGATAACACCGACACGCCAAAACACTAACAATGAAATAACCGACACGACAAAACCGAAAGAAACCGAAAGTTCAGAAACATGAAACTTCACATGCCCGACAAACCACAATCCCAACAATCAACAAAACAAATACCTTTCCCTAAAAACACTCACACAACACAAGCACACCAAAAACCTTGTAAACCTACACTAAACCTTACATACACAACTATCTATGCACTTATCTTACCTGCACCCTAACCCTAACTCACTTAATCCGCCCCTAACCCTTAAGTCCGTCACTATCGCACACTTACCTTACCCGCACCCTACTCTAACGTCCGTCACTATCACACACGTACCTTACCCACACCCTGACCTTAACGTCCACCCCTATCGCAAACTTACCTTAACATGGTGTTCTCAGCACCGGGATTCTCAACTTTCGATCATCTCTGTTGTCGATCTTCCGGTGTCGATGTTCTCGTTGTCGGCATTGTGGACTTTCGACGTTTTCAGGTAGACCCATCATCTCTTGTTCCCAGGACCTCTACTAATACTTACAGACAAACACCACAGAGAAGTGATACACAAACAAGCAAGGGAAAAACAAATCATGCCCTCTGTGCATACTAGTTTCATTGGCCAGTAATATAGCTTTTCAACACAATCTGACTCTACAGGCATCTTACATTCTATCAGAGCAAAATTGTGTGACAGACAAGCTGAGAAAGACCAGGACAGACATGAGTGGAAGCTGAATCAAGGGATCTTCCAATATTTGATCAGTCTGTGAGAAGCACCTCAAGTAGATCTTTTTACTAGAAGATATTTGAATAATCAATGCTGCAGTAGCTGCTCCCTCCCTCCACCCCCCTTGTTTTTTTTGTCCAGAGACTGGACATTTATTATTTATTATTATTATTATTATTATTTTATTTATTTAGTTATTTATTTATTTATTTATTTATTTTTGTTTTTGCTAGCATTGTCCGCAGGGCTTTAGTCTTTCTCCTTCTCTGTTGGCATGAAAACTCTGAAGGGCTTGGCACCCAAACCTAGCTTTTACTAACAGTTTGGGCTTGTAGAAGGTGCCCTGAAACATTGAAAGCTATCCGTCTGTTATGTCCTTGACAGGGCATCACCAATGTAGCTTACACTACTGCAGCAGTGATCAGATGAATATCTACTATTATGGTTAGTTTACTTACACAACTGTACTTTCCAGGTGTTGAATGGATGTTCTGTCCATTTGCGATAAATGAATCTATCAATAATAATTGCTGCTCTGTATCTCTCCAACGCTTCTCACAAATTATGCCCCACAGTGACTCAAACTCTTAGCTACCTTGTGACAAAGGAGGTACTGCCAGCACAGCTGGCTGGAATTTTGTAAATAATTATATGTCATTTGTGAATATCAACATGCTTTATATAGAAGTGTGACAAAGGGAGATACTGCCAGCACAGCTATCTGGAATTTTGTAAATAATTATATGTCATTTTTGACTATCAGCATGATCTATATAAGATGCTTGTGTTACAAACCTATTAGAACTGTATGTCATGTGTATATCAAATTGGTATATACAGACGTGTGTTAAAAAGGTATTTTGTAAAGCAATGAGCTTAAAGATGTATCTACAGTATGCTCTGCTGGAAGAGAACAGAAATGTACATACACCATTGTAACTGTTTAAAGGTATATATTTTAACAGTGGAAACTGGAAAACAGGAGGTTATTTTCAGAAAAATAGCTGAAATTAAATTACTTTATGGCAGCTAGAGACATAATGTATATACTAGGGAGCTCTGGGTATTGTCTTTAAGGTGAAATAAGTACTAGTTTTGAATGTGAAGGGATGCAATTGTTTTATGACTTCCAGCATCTGCCAAAGATCAGAGGTCTATGTATTTTCACAAGTAGGTGCTAAATGCTGCTTGCTTCCAGCAGTGGGGGTTTCACCTGGGATAGAGTCAGGTGACAAGAAATTATGTCATTTGATGTCATTCTGCAAGCTATCCCAGCAGTAATATTTGAGATATTAATTTCAGAACTCTCTGAGTGAGACACAGCATTCTGTATTCTGTCTTTGACCAACAACAACCAGAACACTAAATAAGTTACAAATTACTACAGCACTCTACCTTCATCGTTACCTAGAGGAAAACAGTGTTTGTACTTACTTTACTCACTTGCTTAGAGAAAACAGCTCTTATACTCACTCTCCTCACTTGTCTAGATGAAAGTAGTTTTTTATTCAGGCATGTCCAAGGGTCAGCTCCCAGTGTTCTCTCCTGTCTATCTGATGAATCTCGGCACCTTGGGGCAATGTAGCAATTGCCTCATGTACACAGACAACCCTCTCCTCCTATCACCCAACACCATAACCTCTGAGAGATGCACTTATCTAGCCAAACTGGAGGTAAAGCTCTCTCCAATCAAGACAGAACTTGACAGTCAAGAGGAGAAGGTAAACACTTGCACCACACCACACTCATCACATAGTCCCACTAAACCTACACCACCAAAATCCACACATAGAAACACAAAAACATTTGTGGAGGCTCTCAATAATAATCTGCTCAAGCAACAGAGACCTCCAAAGCAGAAATGCAAGCAACCTCCACGCCCCTACACAACCCAAATGACACATAGCCCACAAACTCAGTGTGCCAATAAACCACAGCCCATAAGGCAAAACAACGTACCCAACACACTAGTCATAGGTGACTCTATAGTCAGGCACACTGATGTCCCACTCACCAGGCTAAACAAGGAGAAGGTTACTGTCAGTGGCCTGTCAGGTGCCAGGATCCACCACATAACCCACGCACTCAGGTCACTGCACAACAAGTACAAATATGACTCTGTCATTGTCCATGTTGGTGTGAATAACCTGCGATGTACCTCCCTGGACTACATGAAAAGAGACATGGAAGAGCTCTTCGATCTTGCAGCCCAGGCACGTATGACCCTAGCCCTGAGTAGCATCCTGCCATCACCCAGAATGATACCGAAGTACAAGGACAAAATGATTGACTTCAAAAATTGGCTAAGCTTCTGGTGTCATTCTAAGGGGATCCAGTATCTGTCCACCTGGGACGACATGGTCGCATACCATGATGCTTTGCCAGAGGTGGCCTGCACCTGTCACCCCTAGGATTCCAGATACTGGCTAAGGGTCTTGCCACCCCTATAGTGCCTTTTTTAGGCAAGGTTCAAAAGACAAATTCACCACCGTAACAGGAACAGGCAAGCAAAAACTGAGGGAAATGCTGCTCAATGCTAGAAGTCTAAATTTCAAAATGCACTCACTCAAGGCACTCCTTAAAATGGAGAACATCAATATCTGTGCAGTGACTGAGACCTGGTTCAAGGCTCTAGAGAGCACCCCTGCATTACCAGGCTATAACTCATACCACACTTTTCGGCCATCTAACCTGGACCAAAACACCAAAGGTGGAGGTGTGTCCATATTCGTTAAGGATATCCACACCTCCAGGCTAGTTGCGCAGAATAATGCATCCAAGGTTATCCAAGTGCAATTAACTCTGGGCAAAACTGCAATCCAAATTGTAGCTTGCTACAGATCCCCCACCATGCCCCAGGATTCCCATTCCTCTTTTCTTGATATACTGGAAAATATTAGGGTTCAACCAAACACCTTAATAATGGGAGATTTCAACTACCCCGCCATTAACTGGGAAAGCTACTCTTGTACCAACTCCTTCGCTCAACGCTTTCTGAAATTCATAAATTCCAATGCCCTAGATCAACTTATCCACACCCCACCCACCATTAAGGAAACCACAGTAAAACAGTTCTCCAAAGCCAACTTCATGCTTCTTAAGATAGAAGTGGTGAACTTCATGACACCCATGCAGATGGATAATGCAGTTATGACTGCTGAATCCTACACAAATGCACTCTATAAGCACTTACATGAGTGCATGGATTGTGCTATCCCAAACAGGACCAAGATGCTATCCTCCAAAAAAAGGAGGCCAATCTGGTGGTCCCCTGCCATAAACAAACTCCACAACAGTAGGAAGAAATTGTTGCAAAAAAGAGTAAAATCCCATGAGTGGAGGAGCACCCTGGTCAGCCTCAGTAAGAAGTTGAGATCCCTTATAAGATCCTCCAAAGCTAGCTACAAAAACAAAATCACCACTGATTCTAAGGGCAACCACAAAGCATTCTATAGCTATGTCAAGAATCTTAATGATAACACCCAGATCTGCTCTGAGTTACAGCACAACGGCACAAAAATTACAGAACCAACTGTTATTGCCAACATCCTGGCAGATAGGTTCATTGCTAACTTTACCCCCCCCCTCACCCCCTAAAGGGCCCATATCTATACAGAAAGAGTGCAGAGTCCCTGTAATCACATCTATGCAGGTAAAAGCCGCACTCTCTAAAACCAAAAGCAAGCATCCATGGAACTGGACAACATCCCAGGTTGCGTTTTACACGAACTTCAGAACGAACTGGCTCCCCACATAAGCACCATGTTCAATCATAATCTCACATCAGGCTTTGTGCCCACTGAATGGCACACAGCAACAGCTATCCCACTTCACAAAGGGGGAGCCACTACTGATCTTGGGAACTATCGCCCTATTAGCCTGATGAGCTTGGTCTGCAAGGCCATGGAACGTATCATCATGGAACTCATAAACAAAGACATTGTTAACCTCCAAACTCTGGACCCCACCCAGTTCGGGTTTGTGAAAGGCAGATCATGCCTTCTGAAACTGATCAACTTCTTTGAGGCAGTCACCAAAGCCATAAACAAGGGTAAGATGGTTCACACAGCCTATCTTGACCTCGCCAAAGCTTTCAACACCATCTCCCATTCTGGAATTATAGCTAAATTCACTAAACTAGGTATAAATCTCTACATCACAAAATGGGTTGCCAACTGGCTCACTGACAGAACCCACACTGTAAAAGTTGCAGATTCCAAATCTGACTTCAAACCAGTGTCAAGTGGAGTACCACAAGGTTCAGTCCTGGGACCTCTCCTGTTTGGTATCTACTTCTCTGAAGTACAGGCTAACACAGATGGCCTCTGGCTAATGATTTTCACAGATGACTGCAAACTACGAGCCATAGTCGAGTCCCCAAATGATGTCGACATCCTACAGCAGAGCCTCACTGAGTCAGATGCCTGGTGTCAGAGGCATGGCCTCAAGCTGAATGCCAAAAAGTGCATTGTCATCCCCTTTGGTAAAAACTCTGTACCCATGAACTACCACATAAACAGCAGTCTACTTAACCCTGAATGTGTGATAAGAGACTTTGGGACCCAGGTGGACAGTAGTCTCTCATGTGATAATCACATCGCCACAGTAGTCAGGAAATCCTTCAATGTGGCACACCTCATCACAAAAGGGTTCTCATCCAGGAAAAAAGAGGTCATTGTTCCCCTCTATTTGGCACTCATTAGACCCATTATAGAGTACAACACCTCTTTTGGAATGTACCTCACAAGACATCTGCAGCAGCTGGAAAGGCCACAGAAGTACCTCACAAAGAGGATTACTGGCCTCAAACAGATACCCTACACTGACTGTCTCAAAAAACTCCAACTTTAGTCCATAGCATATTGCCTACTCCAAGGAGATCTCTGCCTAACATATAAAGCTATGTCAAACCCAGAGATGTTGGACATGCTACATCTAAAGAAATCCCAATCCCTCCAAGCTACATGCCCTAGGGACCTAAACCTTGTCACCACAATAAACAGGACATGCTGGAGGGATAAATTTCTGTCCCAGAAACTTCCTATACTCTGGAACAAGCTACCCATCTATGTCAAGCAAAGTTCCTCATTAGCACTCTTCAAGAAAAATCTTGATGAGTGGATGGGAAATAGGAAATACATCCCAGGGATCATTTATGTGGCTCTGCTCGACAGGGGCACAGGAAATTAACTTTCTTGGGTGGCGTAAGCCAGGGAACCTTGTTGGCTAGGCTTATTTAGGCCCTTGGATTGATAGCCTAGTACCTACCTATGAACCTATGAACCTATAAGATCCATTCACCATATCTGCCTTACTCAAGTAAGTTAATTAGGGTATAGTAATTCTCTTAGATATAGTCAGGAATATAGCAAAGCTTAGTTTAGATATTTTCTTTATTTATTTGAGACTGTCCTGCAATGTTGTTTTAAATATTTCCTGTGATTTTGAACTGTGATGTCACTGTCACTATATACTGAGTATTTTCCTGTTCTTTTATTATTTCTTATTAAATATATTTAAACCTTTCATTGTAGCTGCCCTTTGTGAGACATACTTAAATTTTGAGAGTACTTGCATATTTACTTGGTGACACTGTGGGCCACTCCTAATAGCCTTGTTCTTGGTCAGACTACCATTTGTATTAATATTAATATTGCACAGTAGATTGGACACCCTTTCTTAAGGGCCTTAAAGTAGCTGATAAATAGTTTGCTGGTGGCAGTGATAATGACCTTATAGTCTGGGCAAAAAGGGGCATAGCTAGTAAACCTGTGTCAGCCTTTCCTAGGTGTGTGTGTGTGTGTGTGTGTGTGTGTGTGTGTGTGTGTGTGTGTGTGTGTGTGTGTGTGTGTGTGTGTGTGTATAAATCAAACCTCAATGAGTCTGTGTCAGCTACTTGGGCAGGGACACGAAGCACTGGTTGGACAGAGAGGGTGCTGGAGGTCTTGGCTTGGCTACTCAGCTGAGATCTCAACTCTATAGCTGTGTCACTGGGGAGTCTTACTGGGGTTCTGGAGAAAGAGGAAGAAACCAGCCCCGGACTGACTGTGATCTCTGTGTGCTCTTAAAGGAAATAGCACTTGATGCAGAGAGCTGCATCTGGAAATACTGTGTCTGTACTTGTCATCCTCTCAGTGTACGTCCTTCACTGTACCTCCCCCACTGTTGCAAGTGGTGAAGATTGAGGCTCCTTGATTACTGGTACAGTGGTGGGACATCACATACCTACTTTGTCCTGGATACAGTGAATATCTCAGAATCCTATGACAATATTGCATTTTGAATGCTAGCTTATAAACTCAAGAGGCTGGTGTGCATTTCTTTTGATTTTTCTACCAGAAGCCACAAGCAGAATATGGCTGTATATTTAGTCACACCATAAACATGCCTTTCTTTTAAGTCTACCTTGTGATCCATGGTGCCAACATGAGGCTCACAAATAATTTTTTGAAGGTGTTCATAGAGGCATTTTTTAAGTGTGTGGGAGGAAGGGAGGAGTGTTAACTTAAGCAATATGACTATATTCATAAAAAGAGTATAAATGCAAGTTGTGAGTACACAGAATTTGGTAAACTTTGTTTTGCAGATACAGCCATCATCATTTTTGCTTTCCTGAAATCACAACATAGTGATATCTATAATACAGGGGAAGAATATGATTGTTGCCTTTAAGTTACTTGCTCAGTTATTTCCTTCATTCATGGAGACTTGCCAGTAATTTACAAAATGCACAAAATACTGTACATGAACAGATTTTTGGAATTGTATACCAGCTTCTAGGATGTAGCACCTGCTCACACACACACACACACACACACACACACACACACACACACACACACACACACACACACACACACACACATGCTCACTTTCTCCCTCACTCTCTTTCTGTAATGTAGTCCCCTTCAACCCTGAACTCTGTATATTACTGTACAGTGAGATTTCCGTTTACTTCAATGGTATATTTAAGTAGTGGGGGCGTGTGGGGGGTGCATGGGGGCTTGCCCCACTGCCTACATCTTTTTTTTTTTCCTGTGTATTTTTTTTCTTTGTTATCTTTCCAACCTTTAAGAGTTCGATGCATATGTGTTGATCTTTATGCATTAGAACTTTTGAACATTTGAGTTAATAAAGTAGGCCGTATATAATTACCTTAAGTATGATTGAACTTACTTAATGTCGCACACAACACACAGGCAAAAATACAATTGACCATACATAAAACTGATTTAAAAAAAAAACATTGCACATGTGAAAAATGATAAAAGGAAAACAGATTTGTTTCTCGATCTTACCACTACCCCCATCACACTACCCTCCTATTAAAGGAAGTGTCATGGAGGGATTTTTTGAAAGGTACAGTGTGGGGTTAAGACTGGGGCAGGGGGCTGGTCAGGGTTAGCATCAATAATGCATGCTAACCCTAACCCTGACCTCTCCAACCTTAACCCCACACCTTATCGTACAAAAAACCCTTTCCATTGCATTTTCACTACACTAGACTAATAATGCATTAACACACACCAACACACACTACAAACATAAAAGCTAACCTGTTACCTAACCCCAACCCTAACTCAGAAATGCTCAAACTTGCATGCAAACACACAACTATATCCTTACTGACCCCTACCCTAACCCTAACACACACATATCCATTCTCTAACCCCTCCCACTCATAGCTCAACTATTTCGAAGAAATGCCACTTTGAGATACTGGACATTTAACTCTCTGAATGTTTGACAATCTCAACCACCCTAGCATTTATATTTGTATATCTTTGGTCAGCCTAGCATTCTAAAAAAAGACTCAATTTAATAAACTATATAAAATATATAATTATGAGAAATATCCTTTTTTTATTTAAATTCTCCGGTAGCTGATTGTGAAACTTAAATGCCTTGTCATACATGACATATACACGGTCACACATTCATTAATATTTTTTCTTTTCTTTTCTTATAGAAACAGACAACTTGATAAAACCTGCTGTAACATGCAATTGGGGGGGGGGGGCAAGAGACAAACAAGGCTATGTTTGTGTAACATTTTGCAAATGCAGGCTATTAACTGCTATAGCAACTGTTAATTTTAAATATCTGCATCACAAATTATATTCTAGCCATATCTTTAAAACATCACATGATTATAACAGCTGTTGTGCTTCAAATTCTGACTACAATATTTACAATACCTTCACAGGATGTTTTGGGCAAACAACTTCAGCTGTCAAATAGGATGCCTGTAGGTCATTTAATAGCAAAAATATGTTCACAGTCTAGAATCAGTAATTACAATCTGTTTACCAAGCAACCAGCATTCCACAATGGCAAAACGTGTTTCTATTTCTGTACTTCAATAAACAAAAATTTTGATCTACTGAAATGTGTGGAAAGCATTTTGATTGCTTTGCATTTTTGTATACTTTGTTGAACACAGCACCAAGAAAGATCACACTGTTTTTTTAAGCATACATGCTCACATTTATAGTAGAACACTTGTAACACCTATATTGTATTTCTCTGATATGGGATACATACAGCATCGCAGACTTTAACTGTGTGCTGATAACAGGCAGTGGATTATACCAACCCCAAACCACCCATGGAGAACATCTGTCTTATGAAGGGTGTAAGCAGTGTTAGCATGCTTTGTCACGTTCTTAGTTAGGCTGACCAATGTAGCAAATTCTGTCACAGCACTTTGTGAACATAATGCAAATGACCTGTTATTCACTCAGAATAGCAGCTATTAGACATGAAGTAACATGACACCATAACTAGCTTCACCGGTTCTTGTTAATCAGACTCAAACCAAAATGCCATTCTTGTCTGTCTGTGATGTTTATCCACAAGTCACCTCCTTGGTCTTTTACACACCAGTGGCTATATCTCAACAATGGTCTCAGACAGATTACATTTGTACAGCCTTTGACTTCAAACAATCCTGACTGGAGCAAAGTCCTTATAACAACCCTCTTTCCTAAGTAGCCATTTCTTTCCTCTACCCCCCCCCCCAAAAAAATAATATATATACACACACACACACATATCCCTTTCTCTTTCTCTCTGTCTTACTTTCTCTTTATACACACAGTGTGTGTGTGTGTGTGTGTGTGTGTGTGTGTGTGTGTGTGTGTGTGTGTGTGTGTGTGTGTATATATATATATATATATATATATATAAAACTTCTTCTCTTTCGGCTGTTCCCATTAGGGGGTCACCACAGCAGATCATCTCTTTCCATTTCTTCCTGTCCTCTGCGTATTGCTCTGTCACATAAACCACCTGCATGTCCTCTCTCACTATATATATATATATATATATATATATATATATATATATATATATATATATATACACAGTGGATATAAAAAGTGTACACACCCCTGTTAAAATGCAAGGTTTTTGTAATATAAAAAAATGAGACCACAATAAATAATTTCAAAACTTTTCCCACCCTTAATGTGACTAATAACCTGTACAATTCAATTGAATAACTCCAGCTACAGATTTGCTGTATCCAGGTGCTGTTTGTATGCCTCTGAGCCCCCCCTCCCAAGCCTTTCTGTGTTGGAGGGAAGCCTTCTAGCTTATCAGTGGGAGTGGTAAGCACTAGGTAGCCTATCTACCACAAGAGGAGTGGTTTCTGGACCAGAAATTGTAGTTTATTGGCCGTTTGGGCAGTTTTTTCCATCTCCTTCAACTTTCTGGTCTAAAAGCCCACATTTGTGCTTTTCCTGCCTTTCCTGTAATTAGTCTAGTCCAGATACAGATATGCTGTATACAGGACTGTATGTAAGCTTCTGAGCCCCCCAAGCCTTTCTGTGTTGAGGGAAGCTTTCTAGATTATCAGTGAGAGTGGTAAGCACTAGGTAGCCCATGCACCACAAGAGGAGTGGTTTCTGGCCCAGAAATTGTAGTTTATTGGCTGTTTGAGCATTTTTTTCCATCTCCTTTAACTTTCTGGCTTAAAAGGCCACATTTGCACTTGTTTCCCACCTTTCTTATAACTAGTCTAGTCCAGATAGATATTTGCTGTATCCAAGACTCTTTGTAAGCTTCTGAGCCCCCCAAGCCTCTCTGTGTCAGATGGAAGCCTTCTAGCTTGTCAGTGGGAGTGGTAAGCACTAGGTAGCCTATCTGCTACAAGAGGAGTGGTTTCTGGCCTGGAACTTGTAGTTTATTGGCCACCTGGGCAGTTTTTTTCCATCTCCATCAACTTTCGGGTCTAAAAGCCCGCGTTTGCACTATTCCCACCTTTCCTGTAACTAGTCTAGTCCAGATACAGATTTGCTGTATCTAGGACTGTTTGTAAGCTTCTGAGAGGTGCCAAAGTCTGCTCTTCAATTTTTCTCTTAGATCTGCTAGTTCTCTCCTCTCCTGCACTTTTACTAGCTTATTAGTTTAGCACTATACCATACCAGACTTCTTGTAGCAATTATTGTAGCACACAAAAGTGCTACCAGCACTAATGTTCTACAAGGAAACAGCTCCAGTACTTATTATTAATGCCCACCCCTCCAGCCATGTCTAAAGGTCAGTTCCCTGTGCCTTCTCTTGTTAGCCTGGTGAAGCTGGGCATCCTGAGGCAATGTAGCAACTGCCTCATGTACACCGACAACCCTCTCCTCTTACCTCCCAACACTCAGACTTGAGAGAGATGCACTTATATATCCAAATTGGAAGCCACGCACTCTCCAGCCAATACCGGAATAGTTGGTCAAGAGGAGTAGGTCAACACTTGCACCACACCACATGAAACACATAGCCCTCCAGAACACACACCAGCACTGCCTTCACATAAAAAACACAAACCACACACCCACCTTCGCAGAGGCTCTCAATAAAAATCTACCCAAACAGCAGAGACCTCCAAGGCAGAAATGCACTCGACCACCACAATACAACACTAATCACGAGACACATAACTGTCCTAAACAGTGTGCCACTCAACCAAAGCCCCTAAGGCAAAACAGCATGCCCAGCACACTAGACATAGGTGACTCGATAGTGAGGCACACTGATGTCCAACTCACTAGGTTAAATAAGGAGAAAGTAACAGTCAGCTGCCTGTCAGGAGTCAGGATCTGTCATATAACACACGTGCTCAGGTCTGTCAACAACAGGTACAAATATGACTCTGTCATTGTACATGTGGGTGTGAATGACTTGAGATGTACCTCCCTGGACTATATGAAAAGAGACATGGAGGAGCTCTCGGATTATGTAGCTAGGCAGGTATGATTCTAGCCCCAAGCAGCATCCTACCATCACCCAGAATGATATCACAGTGCAAGCAGAAAATGATTGATTTCACCAATTGGCTAAGTTTCTGGTGTCATTCTATGGGGATCCAGTATCTGCCTGCCTGAGATGACATGATTGACAGACCTCGATGTTTTGCCAGAGATGGCTTGCATCTGTCACCCCTGGGCTTCCAGATACTGGCCAAGGTTCTTGACACCCCTATAGTGCCTTTTTTAGGCGGTGTTCCAAAGACCAAATTATAACCGTAACAGCTACAAACAAATGCAATATGAGGATCATGTTGCTCAAAGCTAGAAGTCTAAATCTCAAAATGGATTCACTCAAAGCACGCCTTAAAATGGAGAACATTGACATTTGTGCTGTAACAGAGACCTGGTTCAAGACAGCAGAAAGCACCAGGGGCGGCCCGTGCTATTGGACTGCCGGACTGCAGCCCCCTCAGAACTAAATAAAAATAGAAAAAAAAATCATTTTTTAAATTTTAGAATGCAGTAGTCCGACTACTGGCGTCTATCGCATGCTCCAGGCAGTCGGCAGGACCCATAGGAACATGGACGTCTGTGCACTTTTAAGTGCACAGACTCGCTGATGATGTCGGGGCGGACTGCAGCAGCAGTCAGAACAGTCTCGTCGGGAGGTTTGCTTTCAGGAATCTCGCGGGTCTTCAGAGTATTGCGCGGGCAGGATGTATGGATAAGGAGAACGGACAGGTAAGTGTATGGTGCTTTTTACAATGTATGGGACTTGCTTTTATACTTTGTGTATGGTACTTGCCTTTACATTGTATATTGTATGGGACTTGGTACTGCTTTTAGTGCATGTGTGTGTAAATGCCCCAGGTGCTCATGGTGGTGAGGTAGGGAATACCTCAGGCTTGAATCCTGTACCCTGTATGCAGGTGTTAAAGACTTGAGTTCCCTACCCACCACCATTTGTAAAACAAATTGCAGATTTTTGCCTCATATTTGATCTGATCTGTTCCTCATAATATCTGTGGTTTGTAAATGTTGCAATGCTTGATATTTGATGGTGTAGTAGTAGCATTGTTGCCTCACAGCTGCAGGTTCTCAGGTTTGATTCTTGGCTGGGGTTCCTTCTTTGTGGGGTCTGTATCTTCTCCCTGTGTTTGTGTGGGTTTGCTTTTGTGTCCTCCCATGTTACAAAGACATGTCTGCATTATTTCTTCCTGGGCCTCTGCTGAAAATTGTTTTTTTGTTCCATGTCAGACTGTCCTGATTAACAAATGTTAAATAAAATTGACAGGCATTTATTTGAATTTCAGACTTCAGGTTTCTGAATGTTTAATTCCTTGCATATTTGATGGTGCAGTGGTAGTATTGTTTCCTCACAACTATAGGTTTTTCTGGTTTGATTCTTGGTTGGGGTGGCTTCTGTGTGGAGTCTGCATCTCCTCCCTGTGTTTGTGTGGATTTGCTCTGGTGCCCTGCCATTTTACATTTTTGAATTTCACACTTCATGTTCTTCAGAATACATAGTAGCACAACCTTTTTTTCTAGCAATTTTCTAAGTTTGTAAGATGAATATTTTAAATTTGTCCCTATTTTTGGGACTGTATTCCCCCATTATTGGCTTCGTCCAGGTTTTTGTGCTAAGGTTGACAGCTATGGCAAGAACTGAATTTACTGAATATGTTTGAGGGCTGTATTCCCTCATTACTGGGTTTGTCCAGGTGTTTTGTACTAAGAGGTTGACAGCTATGGTGAGAACTGAATTCACTAAATGATAGCCATTTAAGTTTCAGTCTTCCTCTCTTTTACAAAGCAGCTGATGTGGCGTAGTGGCATGTTACTCTGACTGTTTTTTGCTCAGGGACCTTGGCAGTAAAATGTATGGTGGCAACACAACATTTTATACTAGCAACTTTCCAAGATTATACAAGCAATGTTTAATGTGTCCCTGGTTTTTGGGCTTTTGACCCCCCCCCCCCAATACATTTTGGCTTTTTCCAGTTTTCTTGAGCTGCGAAGTTGAGATGCAGTTGAGTATTGAGTAGATTTTACAAGGAGCTGAGAGCTGCAGGGGAATATAAGTTTAGTGCTTTGCCTAGTTAATACTGTAGCACAACAGGTTGTGTACTTGCTTTTGATGCAGAAGGCTGTGGGTTCTACTCCCACAAGGGGTGGATGCTGAAAACTGAGAATGTTCTCCTTGGTGAAGATACTAACTATGAGTCTGTTATCAGTTTGCCATCCATTTCCTCTTGCAATATTATTACTAGCTTATCATTTTTAAATGTAATATAGGCAATTTATTCCTGAGGGGCAACAGACACTTTATTTTTCGATGAAACCATGAAATATAAAGGTGATTGCTAGCAGCAACTGCTTCATTAGTTGCAGATTTCTTTAATGTGGAATTATTTAGATGACTTACTTCAGAGATTGTGCATATTTACTGATAATGGACTGTAGAATTGTGCATATTTACTGATAAAGGTGGACTGTAGAATTGTGCATATTTACTGATAATGGTGGACTGTAGAATTGTGCATATTTACTAATAATGGTGGACTGTGGAATTGTGCATATTTACTAATAATGGTGGACTGTAGAATTGTGTATATTTACTAATAATGGTGGACTGTGGAAGTCTGAGTAGACTTTTTATGATAAATGTTCTCAACTGGGCAGTTTTGCCATTATGGGTGCATATGGTTTGTTTCATTGCTTACTGGAAAAATGTTCAAAACAAATTTAAAACACCCTCTAACAAGTGTACTGTATTGTACAAGGAATATAATTTCAGTACAATGAGGAAGGTGTATCAAAGAGCACATGTATGTTTCATATGCAAGGGGCCTATGATTTGAAAACAGCCCAAAATTAATCTGTATCTGCCACTGGCAAAATGTATTTACTTTGAATGCGGGTTTCAATGCTGTTTCAATGAATGTGAGTTTCAAGGGCAGAGAAGTTTTAATGCTAAGTTTTCATTGTGAGACTGCATTGCTTTGTTTAACAGATGACTTAGTGTTTGTGCTGTAAAATACAAAATAAAACTTTCAAATGAAGTCCAACTTATCATAGAAGTAAAGCAGTATGCACATTAGTGTTTATGGTAAATGGAGTGAAATAGCCAAGTAATGGTTCATTGGAATGGCTGCAGAGGCTCCATTCAATCATTATTTTGTCAGGGGGGGAGGGCAGCAAACTCAGACAGGCCCAGCTGAACTATACCTCCCAACTGTCCAGATTTTCAAAGAATGAATAGATTTTTGCTTCTTATTTTTGGTTTGTTCTTCATAAAGTTTGTAGTTTTCTGGCAAATCATTTAGGAATTAAGTCACTAAATAATAAGTTTCAGACTTCATAACCTTCAGAAAAATGCATGTTAAAGTAAGAGCTGTTCTATCAACTGTCTCAATTTACACAACAGCAATTTTTAGTACTGTTTATATGTGCTCCCAATATATTTGTCCTTGTTCAGATTTACTGCATTAACAGGTTGAGAGGTACATGCAAATAAATTGCTTTATAGAATTAGGCATAGCCAACCTCTCAACTGTCCCCAATTTTTGGCTCAAAATGTTGCTCTTCCCCCTAATAATCCCTCCGCAAAATAGCAATTTTGGAAGAAAACATGGAGGGTTTACAATTAAGAAATAACTGTAATAATCAAATTATAGATTTCTTGAAATGCATGTAGATTCTTTTATTTTGTCAGCTGCTCAAGGTAGCAGTACTAATATTAAAGTGTCCCTTCTTTGGCAGGTAGCAGCTGTATTGTGTGTCTATTTTATATTTTTGCATCACATTTTGGTCCATTTTCATAAAGTTGTGTTTTTGGCAAATTAGTGACAAATCACTAAAGACTGAAGTTAGAAAATGACAGACATTTGAGTTTCAGATTTTATACCCTTCAGAAAATTCATACTAATGCAAGACCTATTCTATTATCTTTCTAAGTTTATTAGAGCAATATTTAAAAATTGTCCTTATTTTTGGGCCTTTGTCCCACTTCTGTGTATGGCTTTGTCCAGATTTCTTGCTCTTGAGGTTGAGAGTTATGACAAATGTGTCAGGGCCATCACAGTCAGCCAGAGAGATTTCAAATTGTGACATGCTTGTTGCACCCCACTCCCCATGTAGTGACTCTGGATGTGTCCAAGCAAGGCAAGGAGTAGTTGTATCTACCTTGGATGGGGAGGACACACTGCATAAGTACTACAGTGGCTTTTCATCTGTCCTTGATTTTGCAGACTGGTCTGGTTTGTCATATTTTTGTACTGTTTATTTATGCTTATTACTCAGATTTATGCTTATTACTCAAAGTGCCTGTTGCTCTGTGTTTAAGTAGCAATGCTTTAATGACCATAAGGTAAGCTTGTCTGAGATCGTAAGATGCAAGTAAGCTTTAATAAGCATACTGTTAAAAAATTGCCAACATTGAAAGCCTTTCTGTTGTTGCCATGCAGAGAATACTTGACTAGATAATGTATAAGCCTTGGGTATTAAAGGACAGGATTCCATTATTTTAAAAAGCTCATTACACTTGTTGGAGGCTTCCAGTCATCTCTACAGACTTTACCCATAAACTAAACAGAATGCCAATCATGTGTGGTCCATAACCTGTACAGTAATCCTTTAAGCAATGTATCTTGAGCTTGTTTCTTGTTTGCTTTTCATTTTTTACTTTTATCATGTTTTCCCCATGAAACAAGTTGTCAGGCAGCAGGTCTTTTTTGGATAAGAAACATTTTTACAAGTGGGGGTATCACATAGATTTCTACTTTCAGCATGTTACTTGGTACTTTAATAAAGCTGAATATGTTATAATTAGAACTGCAGTGCAAGGAGACGTGGTTTGAGTTGAGTGCTTCTGGTTTTTCTTATACTTGATTTTGACTGGCATTCCAGTAATGTATTTAAAAAGTAATTTATTTTTTCATGCCTCACAACCTTTTGTTTCCATCTAGATATTAAGTAAGCTGTCATGCAGCCAATGCATTGAAATATTTTTATTCTTCTACACTTATTTTTGTCTTGATTGCACTTTCATAATGATGGTTTGCCACCCAGGGCAGCGTATTTAATTAAAGTTAGTTTTTTGTGGTTTTGTGCATAGCTCCTCCCCTTTCTGGTTGACCACACCCCCTCCCCTTGACCCCACCCATTCAGCTGTCTCCTGCAGCCCCCCTGTGATTTGAAGTCACCAGCCGCCACTGGAAAGCACACCTGCACTACCAGGCTATAACTCATTCCACACCTTTTGGCCCCAGAACTTGGACCGACGCTCCAAAGGTGGTGGTGTTTCCATATTCATAAAGGATGTGCACACCTCCAGACTGGTAGCTCAACATAATGCATCAGAGATACTTCAGGTGCAGATAACATTGGGTAAGACAGCGATTTAGGTCATAGTCTGTAATAGGTCCCCAACCATGTCCCAAAACACTCACTCCATGTTCCTAAGCACCCTGGAGAATATTACGGTCCAACCTAACACACTCATACTGGGCGACTTCAATTACCCCTCCATTAACTGGGAAAACTACTCATGTACCAATACACTTGCCCAACGTTTCCTAGAATTCATTAATTCCATTGCCCTGGACCAGCTCATTCTTACCCCCACTAGAGGTAGCAACATCCTTGACCTGGTCATTATTAACATGGGTGACTGTTGCTCTACACCAATAGTCAACTCCTCCCTGGTTAGATCTGAATACAAAGTAATCACCATGGAAATCACATCCCTCCTAACCCCTCCCCCCACAAAGGTAACCACCATGAAAAACTTCTTCTAAGCTAACTCTGGGCTTCTAATAACAGAGGTGGCTAACTTCACGGCACCCATGGAAATGGAGAATAGTTGCATGACCGCTGAATCATACACCAGTACACTGTACGAACATGTACAGAAATGCATGGATCTCGCCATACTCAATAGAACCAAGACGCTCTCCTCCAAAAAAAGGAAGTGAATCTGGTGGTTCCCTGCCATAAACAACTCTACAACAGAAGGAGAAAACTGGATGCGGAATAAGGTGAAGTCCCTAGACTGTAAAAACTCCCTTATCAGCCTCAACAAAAAGTTGAGATCCCTCATCAAATCTTCTAAAGCTAGCTCTGAAAACAGAATTGCAGCAGATAGTAAAGACAACCACAAGGCCTTCTATAGTTATGTAAAGAACCTCCATGGCAATACCCAGATTTGCTCTGAGCTACTGCACAACGGTACCTCCTATACCGAGCCAAGAGATATTGCCAATATACTGGCCGACAGATTCATGCCAACTTTTCCCCTCTCTCCCCCAAAGAAACAATCACATTACCAGTACATTGCCAGGCACCCAGTATTACTGCTGCACAGGTTAAAACAGCACTGTCCAAGGCCAAGAATACTGCTTCTATGGGACCTGACAGTATCCCTGGCTGTGTTCTACATGAACTGCAGAGTGAACTGGTACCTCACCTGTGTGCCCTGTTCAATCACAGCCTCACCTCAGGCTTTGTCCCTACTGAATGGTGCACTGCTATATTCATCCCTCTCCACAAAGGAGGAGAGACTACAGACCATGGGAACTATTGCCCCATTAGCCTGACAAGTCTGATATGCAAAGATATGGAATGCATCAACATTGACCTAATAAACAAGGATATAGGGAATCCCCAAACTCTGGATTCTGCACAGTTTGGTTTTGTGAAGGGTAGATCATGCCTACTCAACATGGTTGACTTCTTTGACTCAGTCACCAGAGCTGTGGATGAAGCCAAGATGGTTCATACAGCCTACCTTGATCTGGCCAAGGCCTTTGATACCATTCCTTATTCAGGAATCATAGAAAAACTCACTAAGCTAGGCATCAACTCCTATATCACTAGGTAGGTTGCAAACTGGCTCACAGATAGAACCCACAGTGTGAAAGTAGCTGACTCCAAGTCAGACAGCTGAACAGTCACACGTGGAGTCCCACAGAGATCGGTCCTAGGTCCTCTCCTGTTAGCTATCTACTTTTCAGAAGTCCAGTCCAACACGAAGGGACTCTGGCTGACAAAGTTTGCAGACAATTGCAAGTTGGGAGCCATTATTAACTCCCCAAGTGATGTTGACATCCTACAGAAAGGCCTCATTGAGACCCATGACTGGTGTCAGACCATGGCCTTAAGCTCAATGCCAAAAAATGTGTCATCATCCCCTCTGGGAAAAACCCAGTTCCCATGAACTACCACATCGATGATAGTCCACTGAATGCAGAAGTCGTTATAAGAGATGTGGGAACACAGGTTGACAGCAGCCTCTCTTTTGACCACCACACTACCACTGTGGTCAGAAAGTCCTTCTATGAGGCACATCTCGTTATTAAGGGTTTTGCATCCAGGAAAGAAAGAGGTCATTGTCTCCCTCTACTCTTCCCTCATTAAGCCAATCATTGAGTACAATGCCCCATTTGGCATGTACCTCACTAGACACCTGCAACAACTGGAGAGGCTGCAAAAGTACCTCACAAAGAGGATCCTAGGCCTTAAACACTTGCCTATATGGACAGACTCAAACAACTCAAACTATTCTCTGTTTCATATCACCTACTTAGATGCAATCTCTGCTTGACTTATAAAGCCATGTCTGACCCAGCTCTGTTAGAACTGCTACATCTGGGGGATGGAGCCTAGATGGCGAACTGACAGCAGTGAATTTTGAGAACTCCATAAACTAGTATAATAATATAGGAAATTTTATTATTTTCAAGTTATAACATCAGAAATCTATAGATAAACTATTACGCTACATAAATATCAATTTTGGTGGAGATATACAAAAATTTTCCTGTCAAGTAACTTGGAGATATATTGAGTCACTGAATATGAGCAACTCAAGGAATTCTCATCCAGATGTTGCTTTGAAAAAAGAACTGCAATTGATGACATCTACCTTACATGAACTATATTTGAAGATGGATGCCTTTAAAAATTATTTAGAAAACCTCAAATTAAATTCTCAAAAACAGACTGATACTGTTAAGGAACTATTACAGCAGCACCATGCACAAATAACAAATATGGAGACTTCTTTAAATGACATTGAAGGAAGACTCAAAGAGGAAGAATTCCAAAAAGAATTTCTGCTTAAATAGAATACATGGCTGCTTACCAAAATAGATGACTTAGAAAACAGGGAAAGGAGAAACCACATAAGGCTCTTTGGTCTACCTGAAAACTCTGAAGGGGAAGACATTATTTAATTCTTAACAACCTGGATTCCTGAATTTTTAGACTTGAAAGAGGGACTTTCATATGGAATTGAAAGGGTGCATAGAGCACTTAGGAAATCTGCTTTTAACTCAACAAATACTCCACCTAGATCCATAGTTATAAAACTTCTTTAATTTCTGTACAAGGAACTAATATTAAAATCTGCTTGGAGAAAATCACCCTTAAAATACAATCAAAGCCTGATAAGGTTTGACAATGATTACTCTTCCAGAATACTAGAACAAAGGAAAAAAGTCTTGCCAATAATAAAACTGTTGAAACATTAAAGCACAGCTGGCCTTTCCAGCCAAGATAAAAATACTTTCTGCAATGAGATGAGAACCTTTAATAACTTAGAAGAAGCTACTCTATTCATCAAAAACAACAACATAGTGTCTATCCCAGAAGAAATGGAAGGGATGGCCCCTACTCTTAAAAGAATAAAATAAACAAATCCTTGGACTGATGCTAGAAAGAAGAAACAAAAAACTGATTCCAAGATAGCTGTCCCAAAAAATAACTCTTACAACTACATCTCTCAAAGTATCAACTGATATGGTACATCACTTGTCATCTGTTTTTATTTTTAAAAAAGGAGGGTTTCTTAAACAACTGAGAAACAGTAATGATTTATTCAGAATGTTCAAAGAGTCCAGTAATCCTTTACAAATAAAGGTAGGTCTAGATGGGTTACTATTTACATTATATATAAGCCAAGCAAAGCAACATATAATACAAACATAGATGTTTCTATTCCCCTACTTGAACTCAATGAATAATTATCTTGTTCATTTTTCATTGATTTTACTTATAATAATTAAAGTAATTAACTAATTCAACAAGGTACCATTCATCAGAGTTCAGACTCAAATGCAACAAATTAACATAATATATAATAGCAGTAACAGTAGAGAGTTTTGAAAAAAATGCTGTCATGGAGTCTAATGCCTTCTTCAGTTAAAGTATGATTTACAAATGTCATGTACATCCTGGTTAAATAATAGTAGCAAGTTTTTAGTACAAATGTCATCATTATTCTGCCTAAATATAGTTAATATCAATTACGGCAGGTATCATACCTTCAAGTGCTGTTTGATTAAGCCTGACATGGTGTGTGTGGATGCAGCTGTGTCTGGCAGCTGTTGTATGTTGCTGTTTTCATCTCCGGGAAGCTGTGGGTTGCGGCTTGTGATCGAGGTTTACTGATCCTTGTGTATAAGGAAGCAACATTTGGTGTTTTAGCCTGGATCCAGGGGAAGGGTGTGGATAAAACTGTGATTTGGGATATTTGGGAAGAGAATAGTTTGTTTATACATCTGCTGAGTGAGAGGAAGGCTGGAAGAATGTGTTATCTCTTGTTGTGGCGGCTTGTTGGGAGGATTTTTTTTTTTCTTTTTGATTTGCTTGCTCTCTGTTCTTTTCCTGGCTGCTGCCTCACTGAAAGGGAGAGAATTTAGGCTTGAAGTTGCAGTGAAGTGAAGCTTTGCTTCGGGTGCATCGTGAGCCTCTGGTATGCAGTACACAGAAACACTAACAGAAACAGATGCTCACTATGATAATGGAGACAGAGTGACAATAATGATTAAAGGCTCTGAGAAGCCTCTTAGATAATTCTTGGCAATGAACTTTTTGGTTTAAAAAAAAAAAAAAAAATATATATATATATATATATATATATATATATATATATATATGATAAAAGGGCTATTTTAAACCACACGTACACATATTGATGGTCTCCCAACACTCCGTTTAGCTCATTGAGTTGATTCTTGATAAAAAAAAATAATAATAATAATAAGCGCAATTTTATATTTAAAATGTATTCGGTCCAAACACATTAAGGACTTACATAAGAGTGGAAGTCTGAGTTATTGTGAAAGACTAAGAGCACTTCGTCTTGTGCACTACCCCTTGCAGTGGTCTGGGAGGTGAGCTTGCTTGGACATGTTGGGCATATGGGGATAGCTGATTCTAGGGATGTTCGGGGTTGCTGGGAAGTGCTAGAGAGTCATCAGATTTCCTTCATGGAAATATCTGTGGGAATGGAAGGTGTGTTGAATGGTTCACTGGCAGAGGGGCCACTGCATGGAACAGGTTGGTAAAATGGAACAGGACAAATATTGGTTTGGATATTTTAAGAACAGCCTGGAAGCACACCACATGAACTAGTGAATGGTTTTCTGGCAAAACTGGATGAGTATTGTTGCCCGTGCTTGAAGTACTAATATGTGTGTATGTAAGGATGGAAATATACTTATAACAAGTAAGAAACTAGAAGGGTCTCATAATTTAAAGTCTATGGACTGTATAAACATGCTTGGAAGGAGCTAATAATAATAAGCATTACAGCTTGTGGTCGTGGTCTCTTAAATAACTAAGCAACAGCAAAAAAAAGAAACACAATAGTTATGTAATGTATGATATTAGTAAATCTAGACATAAAATATATAATTGTCATATAAGATGAAGCAGTCTGCTGAATTTAGATATTAAAGACAGGTTTTAATAACATGGGCTTGTGTATACTAACACTACTGTCTTAACTTGTCATAAATGACATACGCTACATTGAACATCAAGGGGAAGCATGATGATTTTCTTATATAAGTAAATATGCATAACAAGTCATGTAATTGCTTTAATTCGAATTGCAATTTTTGTAACCCATCTTGACCATATATATAATACTTAAGCAGTTACCAAGATAACTAATGCTTTATACATGACATCAAACTGACAAAGTTGTTCAAGAGAAAGAAGAGAAGCCTGAACTTGAAATGCCACAGAATGTAACAATCATATTCTGAACAAATAGTATTAAAATGACAATAGACACTCAGTTTAATAACATGGGCTTGTGTATAATAACACTACTGTTTTAACTTGTCATAAATTACATACACTATATTGAACATCAAGGGGAAGCATGATGATTTTCTCATATAAGTAAATGTGGATAACAAGTCATATAATTGCTTTAACTTGAATTGTGGTTTTTGTAACCCATCTTGACCATATATAATACTTAATCTGTTACCAAGGTAACTAATGTTTTATACATGACATCAAACTGAGAAAGTTGTTCAAGGGAAACAATAGAAGCCTGAACTAGGAATGTCACAGAATGCAACAATCACATTCTGAACAAATAGTATTAAATTGACAATAATCACTCAGTTTAACCCTTGCTGATTATACAAAATAAATCTAAAAAACTTTCATTATATGCCATAAAATGGATATGGACAGGGAATTTGTAATCCTTAATCACAATAAGTGTTTTTTTTTTGTTTTTAACCTATAATTTCACTCATTTTATAATAAGAAATGACAGGTATGAAAATCTTTATGTGTAGGAAATGGGGGGAAGAGGGATGCACTGATAATTAAAATGCACTAACTTTTATCAATGTTCACATAAAACAAAGTTGATGCTGGCAAACAATGAAATATAACTTCTGATATATCCAGTAAAATACAATGTATTATAAACATTAGGTATAAATTTTATTACCATCTATTTATATTAAGTAATACGTTTTGAAAGACTTCATCAGTAAGGGTGAATATGTCAAATAACTGTGTGCTATAATCTTTTACTGAGGTTTTATATATGATACATCCTACTTTACTATGATTGAATTGCTTGCTATCTATCTTTCATGCAAATATTAATTGCTTATACAATAAGTAGACATTTATATTGTATTAGAATTTTGTCTAATCTACAATAGCACTATATCTGTTCAAAATAATATAGATATTGCTTATTCCTATTACAAATATTCTCCATATGGTAATTCAATTTATAGATCTCAGATGTTCTGGGTTGTCAAGGTATGAGCGATAAACTGATGGACTTAGGTTTATCCATCAGATTAGGAATGATTTTCATTCCATGGCTATTGCGGATCTTAGTTTTGTTAACATTTATTAATTTAAATTTGTTATTTCACAAAAACATTTTTAGTATGTCTGACCAAAACATTACTTTATTGGTAAACACTCAAAGTATAAAACTGATAATTTCATTTAAAAGCCCAAACATATACTTTATAGTTATCAGAGGCAAATGTTTAATAGTCGCAATAAAACAAAAAATACATAGTCTAAATAACCTAAGATGGATTTAACTTTATTATCTTTAAATACCAATGGCTTAAACAATCCTAGCAAGAGATCAAATCTACTGAAATATTTAAAACTGAACAAAGCACAAATTTTCTTCCTTCAACTCATTTTAAAACAAATGACAATTACAAATGGAATTCTAAGGAATATATGATATTGGTGCAATCCACTTATAAGGCAAAGACAAAAGGGGTAACAATTTTACAGAAAACAAATGTGATTAACCAGAAATAATTTATAAGTATGAAGATAAAGAATGCCTTATGGCATTAGTAATAGTTAAATATAATAACAGAATATGGACGCTAGCCAATCTATACTGGTTCCCAGGCATTGGAACAGGAACTGTTAAAAAACACTGGGATTTAATTTCCAATAATTATAAAGGCAAATTAATATTAGGAGGAGATTTTAACTGTATAGCTGATATTTCTGAAAATACAAATAAAAGACTGCTGCGTACATCAGCTGTATCAAAAGTTTTAAACAAGTGGGGAGAATCATTTCATCTTGTAGATACTTTCAAATTTAAAGAAGATAAATCTTTGTTGATTTCCCATCAAGATCACAGATTTGGTACCCAAACTAGAATAGATAAAATATTTGCTGCTCATGACTTACACTCTAAACTCATTAATTTCTCAGTCACTCCCTGCCCCTTTTCAGACCACAATTCATTGATACTAAAACTTCAAAATGGGTACAAACCATTAATCTTTAATTCCAGAATTCCAGCATATATAACTAAAATTAAAGAGTTCAATCCTTGGTTATTATCTGAATTACAGTTCTTCTTAGATATTAATTACACCACAGAGATAAATAAAATAATGATATGGGACTCATTAAATGCTTACATATATGGTAAAACCCTAACTTGGTATAAAAAAAAAATCAGAGAAGGGTCTATGTTATAACAGTGAATGATCAAAAGATCAATGCTGTTATATTGACCAAAAAAGAATGAAAACAAAAAAGAGTGAGCAGCCAAAACAGTGAATTTTTTCCCAGGGAAAAAATTTGCTGTTCCCAAAAAAAACAAAAAAAACCCCCAAAAAAACCCCACTAAACATGATTTTAAGTGAGGGGCTTCACCCCCTGCACACCCCATGTGGAGGGCTGTGCCCTGCACACCCCACCTACTTAAATATACCAGCTCTGAGATCACACTACAGTGCCAAAAACAGCAAAGTGACAGAAGCGGCTAAGCAACTTATTTCCCAGGGAAAGAATTTGCTTAAAAGCCGCTTCATCATTTTGCATTTTCAACATTTACACTTTGACAAAGATGCATTTGACATAATGCATCTTCGTTCTTCTGACAGGAACCCTCAGAGAATGGGATTCTGAATTATTAGATCTACAATCCAAACTTTTCTCAGTTAAAGCTGAAAAAAATCAAAATCATTCGGAGATGAAAAAGAAAGTAGAAGTATTCAACAATAAATACAATGAAATTCTAACACATAAAACTAGTTTAGCTTTAGAAAAACTAAAAATTAATATCTTGGCCACTTCTCCCAAATATCTACATAATTTATCCACAAGAATCAAAATACAATCAAAAGCTAATAACATTAAAAGTATCTTCCATGAAAAGAAAGGGAAAATGTCTTGGATATAGTTGACATTCTTGATGCCTATAGAAATCACTATATGGAACATTTCCAAAAAGAAAATATACATATTGATCAATTAAATCTAGATGAAAAATGTTCTAATATAAAAAAAATACCAGAAAAATTAAAACTAGATATGCAGGCACCCATATCCTACAAATAAATTACAGATACAATAAAAGAGGTAAAAATAATAAAGCTCCAGGTATAGATGGCATAATTATGGAAATATATAAACATTTTCCTTCAAAGATACTATCCCTCTTCCATAAAACTCTATAAGAAATTCAGTCACAAGCTTTAAAACCACCCTCTTGGAGAAATTCCTTAATCACATCAATCCTAAAGGAAAACAAATCACCAAACCTCTGTACCTCATATAGATCTATATCATTATTAAATAATGACTATAAGATATTTATGACAATATTAACTAACAGAATGAAATACCATTATCCAAAACAATAAATAATGATCAAACTGGATTTATATATCATAGACACACACATGACAATATTAAAAGGATAATTTCTCTTATAGATTATGTTAATAAATAAAATAAAGAAACACTCATAATTGGCTTAGATATAGAGAAAGCCTTTGAATCCCTAAATTGGGACTATTTATTCAAAATCCTAATGCTATTTGAATTTCCTGCATCCTTTGTTCATCTCCTAAAGAATATATATACAAATAATTTAACTTATGTCAAGTTAGGTCCTTTTACATCTGAATCTATACATATAACAAAAGGCACTAAACAAGGATGTCCCATGTCACCGATTCTATTTGCTCTGGCTATTGAAATATTGGCAGATTCAATTCATAACAATATAAAAATCAAAGGAATAGATGTTTATGAGCAATACAATTCTAAAGTAATGCTATTTGCTGATGACATATTACTAACATTATCTAATACAAAAGAGACATTAGAAGAATTAGATATATTAATTGACAAATTTCACATGACTTCAGTACTCATTTTCAATAAATCAAAATCAATTTTTGTTATTTTTAAATAAAAAAAGAACTGCAGACTAAGGGGGATCACATCATAGGGAAACAAGAATCTACCTTAAAATATCTAGGATTTGAGTTATGCAAGGATAATAATGAATTAGTCTCAGAAAACTACATTAATATCATCAAAACAATTAAAATCTCTGTGGAAAAATGGAACAAAACAATATTAACATTTGAAAATAGACTACAGTTAATAAAAATGGTTTTACTGCCCAAGATCCTATATATAGCCTTGGCAATACAGCTGTTACCAGAACGGAACATACTTAAAGAAATAAATTCATGCCTAATAAAATTTTTATGGTTTCCCAAAAGAAACAGAATAGCTTTAATACATCATATCAGGCCATAGAAACAGGGAGGATTAAACTTTCCTGATATAGAAACATATATAAAAGCATCAATATCTAAAACAATCTCAGATTGGAAAAGTCCAAATTATTCTGCAAATTGGAAAGAATTACTAATTGTAATATCAATAAATGAATTTGATTTACAAAAAAGAAAATTGTAAATAGCATATAAAAACAATTTGCCAGGCACATATTATGAATTAGTAAGCAATAACTAAACCCACTAAAACTGGTATGATTAATTATTACATTGACTCATTTAGTAAAATTATTAATGCAAATATAGATTTAAAAATCTGGTTGGATCTTTTAACACCATTTATAGTTACAAAGAACTTTCCACATAAAATATATAGAGAAATTATTAATTCCTGGGAACAGAAAGGATTTGTTTGTTGGCTCCAATGTATCAAAGAACTAAACGTTTTAGATATGTAAGTAATAAAAACAACATACAAAATTCCACAACAGGATTGGTTAACTTTACAGAGTATTTTGTCATATTTGCAAGATTTATGTAGAATAATTAATAATTCTTCATTTAAAGAAATACCTACATTTACGAAACACATATATGAAATCATATATAATGACTTTGACATGGGAAACAGTATTTCAAAATTTTACAAAATATTGATAAACTATAAAACAACACCCAAAACCTCATATTAGAAATATATAGCAAAAGGACACTTAATACAGTTAACTGAAGATATTAAAATAAACATCTTATTATTGATAAAATATACACCCTTTACACAATACTGGAAAGTTTTTCATTGGAAATGCTTGCACAGAGCATTCTTAACCCCAGACAGAATCAGTAAAATCAGTTCTTCCATAAAAGGAATATGTTGGAGATGTGAGCATGTACACAATGCAGACTGGAACCACATTTTCTTTGATTGTGTTAACATTAAGCCATTTTGGAATGTTATTAATAACTTTCTACAAGCTTTAGTTAATGAATCATTTTATTTAATTAAAGCTATTGTATTATTAAATGTGAACAATGGTCCTCATTTCAATAGGTCAAACATGTATCTAGTATGGACTATACTTGCTATTTCAAGGAAGTGTATAATGAAAAGATGGAATACAAACATAATATCAACTTTGGAAGACTTCTACAGCCTACTGAAGACCACAGCATTATTGGAAATTAAAATTAAAGAACTAAGAATTTATCCAAAGCCATTTATCAATAACCCTTGGGGAAAAGTCTTATCATTGATTGACACTATACAATAATTGATTAGACAGTCTGATAATGGATTGGACATACTTATAAAGTAAACGTATACATTAAGATCTGTTATAGTGTCAGGCTAATGCAAATAGTGTACATAGTTATTTAAGATTTTATGTATAAATACTATGGAATTCATTCAAATGTATTTGAAAAATAAAAAAAAAAAAAAAAATAAATGGTACATCTAAAGAAATCCCAATCCCTCCACGCCACACACTCCAGAGACCTCAACCTCATTACCACAATCAACAGAACGTGCTGGAGGGACAGGTTCATACCCCAAAGACTGCCCATGCTATGGAATAGACTTCCCATACATGTCAGATAGAGCATGTCACTGGCCCTCTTCAAGAGAAATCTTGATGAGTGGATAGGAAATAGAAAATTCACCCCAGGGATTACTCTAGTTGCTCTACTTGACAGATGCACTAGAAACTAAGGTCGGGTGGCAAGATGCCAGGGTAATTCTATGGGCTAGGGTAGTAAAGGCTCCAGGGCCATTAGCCTAGTACACACTTATGAACCTATGAAGCTAAATCTTTTAGGGGAAAAAAATATAAAAAATAAAAAACATACAATAAGCTGGTTGCATAAGTGTACACACCCTTAAACTATTACTTTGTTGAAGCAACTTTTGATTTAATTACAGCATTCAGTCTTTTTGGGTACACACCTGCCATCAATTAAAGAGATGCTGATTAACCCCAAATAAAGTTCAACTGTCCTAGGATTTTCCTGATATTTACTCAGTTGCCTGCTACAGCAAAAGCCATGGTTCGCAAAGAGTTTACAAAGCATCAAAGGGATCTTCATTGTTGAAAGGTATCAGTTAGTAGAAGGTACAAAAAAATTTCCACAGCATTGGATATACCATGCAACACAGTGAAGACAGTAATCAAAAAGTGGAGAAAATATGGGACAACAGTGACATTGCAAAGAAGTGGACGTCCCTCCAAAATTAATGAAAAGACAAGATGAATACTGGTCAGGGAGGCTGCCAAGAGACCTACAGCAACACTGAAGGAGCTGCCGGAATTTCTGGCATGCACTGGTTGTGTACTACATGTGACAACAATCTCCCGTATTCTCCATATGTCTGGACTATAGGGTAGGGTTGCAAGATGGAAGCCTTTTCTTACACAGAAAAACATCCAGGCCTGGCTAAAATTTGCAAAACAATACATCAAGTCTCACAAGAGCATATGAGAAAATGTGCTATGGTCTGATGAGACCAAGGATGAACTTTTTGGTCACAATTCCAAAAGGTACATTTGGCGCAAAAAAAAAAAAAACACTTCGCATCATCAAAAGAACACCATCTCCACAGTGAAGCATGGTAGTGGAAGTATCATGCTTTGGGGTTGGTTTTCTTCAGCTGAAAATGGGGTTTTAGTCAAGGTGAAAGGAATTATGAACAGCTCCAAATACCAGTCACTTTTGGCCCAAAACCTTCAGGCATTTGCTAGAAAGCTGAAAATGAAGAGGAATTTCACCTTTCAACACAACAATGACCCCAAGCATACATCCAAATCAACAAAAGAACGGCTTCACCAAAAGAAAATTAAAGTTTTGGAATGGCCCAGCCAGAGCCCAGACCAAACTCCAATAGAAAATCTGTGGGGTGACCTGAAGAGGGCTGTGTGCAAGACATGCCCTCGCAATCTGACAGATTTGGAGTGCTTTTTCAAGGAAGAGTGGGCAAATATTGCCAAGTCAAGATGTCCCATGCTGATAGACTCCTACCCAAGAAGATTGAATGCTGTAATTAAATCAAAAGGTGCTTCAACAAAGTATTAATTTAAGGGTGTGCACACTTATGCAACCAGCTTATTATACTTTTTTTATTTTTTATATTTTTTCCCCTAACACATTTGTTTGTTTTTCAATATGCACTGTGCAAGTTATAGGTCACATTAAAGATGGGAAAAGTTTTGAAATAATTTACTGTGGTCTCATTTTTTATATAACAAAAACCTGAAACATCTAAAACACATAACATCTAATTTCAAAACATTGAGACCAGAACATCTAAAACCCAAAACCTCTAAAATCCATAATATCGAATATCATAACATCTAACACTACAAATCACAAGAAAATAACATCCCCTACACATATAATGATACAGAATTACCAAACACACTTTTTACTACGTTTATGCTGGGGAGCAAGCCTCCCTGCACCACCCCATGTGGGGGGCTCTGCCCCCTCCGTAAATTAAATATACCAACTCCAAGATCACACTACAGTGGGAAAAAGTTAATTTCCTAACCCCACTGTATCAAGCCCCGCTGCAGAAGCATAGTAAAAAGTGTGTTTGGTAGTTTGGTGTCATTGTATGTCGTTATATGTGGAGTGGATGTTATTTTCATGTCATTTGTACTGTTAGATGTTATGAAATGTGATGTTATGGGTTTTAGATGTTTTGCGTTTTAGATGTTCTGGTCTCAGTGTTATGAAATTAGATGTTATGGGTTTTAGATGTTTTGAAGGGGACCTATATATTTATATATATATATATATATATATATATATATATATATATATATATATATATATATATATATATATATATATATATATATATATATATATATATATATATATATATATATATATATATATATAGATATGTATATATATATATATATATATATATATATATATATATATTATATAAACCAGCCACAACGTAGAAACATCAAAACACAGACACTCAATATGCAGAGAGACACACCCTGGAGCTAAGAAACAATATAATAACTGCTGATATGCTGTTGTAAAAGTCAAGAGGGTGTGGGGTGCTGTGTAACCAAGCTATAGCACCAAACACGTAGTCAGAATATTAAATGTCTGTAACAGTTAATTCAGCACTAAATTTAGTACTGCGACTACAAAGAGCTCTTTCACTCACCAAACTGCTTCAACTAATCACCAGCTCCCAGAAAACAAGCTGCACTTCCAAAGCAAAACAGTATCTCTTATATAACCAACTCCCCAAGCAAGTTGACTACAAACAAAGATATATTGTTCAAATTGTGGTAGTTCAGCCAAATACCGGCTCCAAAAGACTCCTATAATCCATGCACAGTACCAAAGTTCCAAACATAGCTAACTATTAGTCAATACCTCTCAACCTCTTAGTGCAACAAATCTGGACAAACCCTGACATAATGGGGGAACAAAGTTCCAAAATAAGGACACATTTTAAATATCACTATTATAAACTTAGAAAGCTGCTATATTAACAGGATAAGTGTTAACATGCATTTTCTGAAGGATACGGAGTCTGAAATTCAAATACATGTCATTATTTAGTAACTTTAATCCTTAGATCATCCCAGTGATTTGTCAAAAAACACATTTTTTATGAGGAACAGCACAAAAATATGAGGCAAAAATCTGGACATTCTGTGAAAATCTGTATAGTTGAGAGGTACGAATAGCTACTCTAACCCTAACTCACTAAACTCACCCAAACAGATTCCCAGTCCTAATACCAACCCACTTACCCCTGTCTACATTCTGCATTGTCTACGTTTGATCTGTCAACCATATATGAGAGAGAGACAGAGAGAGGTCATGGAGTCTGTGTAATCCTTCTTGCCATATAAACATCTTGTTAACAATTCAGAGGTGGAACTCTGCTTGAAATTATGTGCTCACCCTACAAACATGAATCATCATGGTAAGCACTGCCTAATGTCTAATATTAGTCTAGAAATGTCTTTAACACAGAAGTAGAATGACACCGGGCCTGCAGCTGTTCATAAATGGCATACCTCTCTCTCACGAGAAGTCACAAAAGTTCTGGTAGCTACCTCCAATGTATTAGCTAATATGTGCCTATTGATTTCCTGTATACCTCTAATATGTTCCTTGTGTTATAACAGAGCATCGTGCAGGTTTGCAAATTTTCAGCTCCATGAGAGTGTTTTTGCAAACTGTTGATGCCTGTAGACAATGGATGCTTATATCCAACCAATTACAAATTAGTAACTCAAGTCATATGGCTGGGAGAGGTAAGCTACAATGCTGTTCTAATTCAGGCAGTACTATTACTTGGTGGTGGTGATGGGAGGTCCCAGGAAACTTTGGTTGCATAATAGCCACTAGGACACTAGGGACTAATGACTGGATGTAACTAAGGATGCAGGGGAACCAAAACTAGGTGATCTGAGAATGCAGCAGTTTTGGGCTCCACCACAAGGGTATGAGCAGAGTATGAGAAGGGTGGCAACGGTATTTATACATTAACTTACTGTTTCCATTTGGGGAGTACCGGACACTGATACCAGTATGTGGTAAACATATTTCAGGATACTACTTTTGTTTTTTTGAGAAAACAAAGAAGATCATAAATAAGTGATGCAAAAGCTGATTCATTAGCTGACATGTCAAATTCTTACACAGCAATCTCTACTGATTAACAACTTATATACTATAGCAAAATTTGAAGAAGCATTTAAGGTTCAGTATATGCTATTTGTACAGACAATCATGAAGAAATTTGCTAATGTCTAGTTTTCAGACTGCTAGGATTGTTCTTCCCTATTAATCTACATGGCTAATTTTGGTTTATCTTCATTCAGCGCCGAGCATAATCTCTCTGTCTTCTCTCTCTCTCTCTCTCTCTCTCTCTCTCTCTGCTTCTAGCTATTTTATTTCCCCAGATTTTAGATATTTAGATATGGCTAACAAATTACCATTATACAGGTGTCTGATAGTAAAAATCAGTGTCATCTCAGTGAACAGCTCACCAGACCCCTGACTCACAATACATGGGGTCAGGTTTCCCTAATGGGTAATGACAGGCCTGAGGACATTTTAAACAGGTTTTAACTGGACTATAAAAATACCACACACTCCTTTTCAGAAACTTGAGGTACCTCCTCTAATTAGCTCACGATTAGATGGGCACTGAAGAGTTTTAGATATTATTTTACTATACCAGCCTCCCAGACAAATAAGTCCACTTATGTAATTCACATTTCATGTCACTGCAACACATCTGCAGACTGCATGTTCAGTTCATTCTCTTTACAAGAATAATGACAAGCTGAGGTAACATGGCTATATACAGGAAGCATGCGGCAGGACAAACAGAAATTCCAACACAGGATTGTTGAAAGTCCAAGGATTTGCAGCATCCCTTTCAACTAAATAATTTTATTTATAAAAACAAATTAAATCCAGTTCCAAATCTCCTTCTTCAAAAAAGAGACTGACTCCAGATCATTCCTTCTATAGTTTTTTTTATTTAGATAAGCGTTTTGTCCTTGACTTCTTCAGATAACAATCCTACGGATCTGATGCTTCCCTTAAACCTCTGCCCTTTAGAACTAGTTAAGCAGGGGTTAGGGGCACCAGGTCCTCATTCAAATTAATTGCCATTGAGGTTTACTGGGGATATGCAGCCCATAGCAAAAGCACTTCATTCTAGCTTAAACATGTGGTACAAAAAAATCCAGTTCTTAAAAGAGTTTAGATGGAGTATTGGTATTATAATGTTATGCTGAGTTTCATTAACAGCCATTTGTTTTTCTGTAGTATATTAACATTCTTCACATTTATTGCAATTATAGTCTTTAATTTTATTAAGTATTACTTTATCTGAACTCCAAAAGTGAGTGTTTCTCATTCTGAGCTTAAACTAGAGATCACTGTAGAATCACAAACACTAAGGTAATAAACTTTAGTAAATGAAGGTGTGAACTAATAAAGTATGTGCACTTGGGCTAACAATTTTTGAACATTCACCTTAAACCTCTGTATTTTAGAGCACTGAAATATGACTGAAGGACTGATAGTCATATTTTTTAATCTTTTTTTTAAAGTAGGGTATTTCCATACTCCTTTAGGAGCACATGCCTGTTTTAGATATGGCCTACGGGCACCATCTGGTTAAGTAACTTAGAGTCATACAGTGGGAAGATGGAGACAGTGGGAACTAAACCTATGATTACTACATGAAACTCATTAGTAGTGTATAACTCATATCCTCCAGGCTAAATAGGAAGCTTTTTGTCTCCTATTCACTTACTCACTTAACTGTTAGGCACTGTAGAAGCAGATGGCCTGAGTCCTGGTACTAGTCTGTGACTGATAGAATGCTGCATATGTGTAAAATTGGTTTCAGCCTCCTTATGCTTCATTGCTTATGCTTTTACAGTTCTTTGAGCAGCACTATGAGCCCTTCATCATTGAGCTCAAAGATGTGGTCCACAGGATCTAGGGACGAAACGGACATACTATCTGTGGGTTGTTCTGAAAGTATTAGAGTAAAGACCTTATTTGTTGTTTGCAAGGCCCCCAACTCCGGTAATCAAGGCAAAGGAAATATTCTTCTACCACAACTTTTTCAGCTGGATAAACAGGAAAGCAGGCAGCTATCTACAGGTATGTATTGTGGGTAAGGCCACAATGCTACCTCTTAGGCCCTTATAGAACCAGTGGTGGAGAAAGGATCTGGACAAGCACTCTGCAACCAAAAGCCTGAGATGTATGTTCTCAAAGATTCTGTGAACTATGACTTTTGGTCTGTCTGTAAGCCAAACATGGCAGCACGAGTGCATAAAACTGATTTCTTCCACAGGGCAGCAAACTACTAATTACTATCGACTAACACAGGAGCAAGTGTAAACAATGTTATTGCATTTATGTCATTTGCCTGTAAAGATATAATAATGGCACACACACACACCGAACCTTTTAGAAAAGCAAATATAGCAAAGTGAGTTAAGGCAACATCGTGTAAACAAGTTTACTGGATATACTTGCATATGGTATAACTGTGGGTAAGTCATTTAAGCAGGGCAAAGCTCCCAGGTAATCTTAGAAACATACAGTTATAGATAATATATGTTACTCAATCGATTAATGCTAAAAATAAGCAACATAAGATGAAAAGCTCATACTACCTATGCAATATCATTTATATACCATATGCCACATTTAACAAATGTAAAATGATATATTTGAGAGGTGTTTTATGTCCTGTATTAAAAGACTGCGGCAAAGATTCCCATGTACGTTTTTACGAATTTGTTTAGTAATTTTATGTCCACTTTAATCTCCTCGCAATCTGCAGCTGCTGAATGGTTTTCCATGCAGTGCAATCTGTAAGATAGATGCCTGTAGCCCTTGTAGTGATTCATTTTTTTTTTTCGATAAAGTGCTTTTGTTCTTCTTTGCATATGTTAGTGTACGGTGCAACAGCTCCAGCTACAGACAAATGTTTGTGTGCGATGAGTCAGTTTAAAGAAAAGTTGCTGCAGTAACACTCTGATGTCACAGCACTACTATTTTAGACTCTCACTATAACAGATGTGTCAAAGTCATTGGTACTATCAAAGAAGGGAGTGTAGTAATGTAATAGCATATTGTTGTTCTGAGTCAATTAATTAAATGTCAGCAAATGTGAAGGCAGTGCTTAATTTGAATATTACTATTACAAATGGAGACCCTCAGCTAAAATTATCTACTAAAAATAAAGTAGCTTTAGCAGATGTGTCATTTTATCACCTATAGCATAGTAACCTGTTAGGAAGTGACTGCCTCGCTGCTCTAGGGACAGGGTTGAGGGCACAGGAATATAGCAAAGTAATAGAGGTTGGCAGATGTCTCTGTCACATAAAATGCCTTTAAAATATTCTTTACTGAGAGCAGCAATCAAAGAAAAGAAACTGACAGAAAAATATGCAGTTAAGACAGACTTGCAATTGAAACAGAAAGTGTGAGGGGGGGGCAGAAGTAAGAGGGTGAAAAAGAAGCTAGTTCATACATAGTATAATAATGTGGGTTATCCTAAATCACTGACAATTACAGATTTTTTGCTTTTTTTTTCTAAGCTGCTCTGCATACTGACAGATAGAAACAGTAGGTAGAAGTTTGTGTTTCCTTGCCCTGTATTCATGAAATACAAAACACTGATTTCCTATGAAAACAAGGTTGAAATCAGACCATTGAAAATCTCATATTCAAAAGCTGGTTTAACAGATTGGCCTCCATTTTAGAACATTGAACTGCAACTGATTTTTTTTACAGCTGAGCAGCATGGTTTTGTTTCCTACACACCCCTGTTTAGACAATGTGTAACTGCTCACAAGCCACCAACACAAATGTTTTTCAGGAAAGGCTGAGACAGACAAACAACTAGTGCAAGAGCCATGAAACTAAAGGCCAAGAAATGCATAATAGTATCCTTTGGGAAGTCATCGACCCCTGGTAACCCCTACGAGCTGACCCAGTAGTCAGGGACTTGGGGACACACAAACATGGATGGCAATCTAGCCTTTAACCATCACGCATCTACCGTAGTGAAGAAATCTTTCTATGTTGCACAATTTATAAACAAATGTATCATATCTAGACACAAGGAAGTCATTGTTCTACTATATTCGGCATTCATTAGACCTGTCATGGAGTATAATGCCCACTTTTGCATGTACCTAACCAGGCATATCCAACAATTAGAACTTCCACAGAGGTTGCTGACTAAAAGAATACAGGGTGTAAGTAACATGTCCTATGCAGACCACCTTCCCTGTATTATGTTTCCTACAGGCTGTTGAGGGGAGGTCTATGTCTGGCATACAAGGCATTGTCAGAACCTACCCTGATAGACCTCCTGCATATCCACAAAACAAACAGCACCAGAATTACCCATTCTAAAGACTTAAACCTTGCCTGAGGTTTAAATAGGACCTGCTGGAGACATAGGTATGTATCCCAGAGACTACCCCTTCTTTGGAACAGGCTCCCCATCCATGTGAAGCAAAGTTCCTCTCTAACCCGATTCAAGTGTAACTTGGACAATTGGCTAGGGAACAGGAAATTCATCCCTGGTTTGACACCTGTCTCTAATGGTCACAGGCAACCTGTAAATTGTTCATATCCCGGGCCCCTGCTTGTAAATGTTTCACTCCCACATCCCTGCTTACACTTATCGATGGTACCAGAACTTGTCAGAGATTTGGAATGCATGGCTGGGCTTGAAAAGGCCCTTGTGATCATTAGCCTAGTACACAACTATGTACCATGTTTCTCTTGACTCAGCCATGACAGGATATATATATATATATATATATATATATATATATATATATATATATATATATATATATATATATATATATATATATATATATATATATATATATATGCATCACTGCAGGAAGGGAAAGACTCTTTGGATGAGAATATGGTACAGACTGAGTGGGAAAAAATCTTTCTCATCCATGTGATTAACTGAAACTTCAGCAAATCTGTTTTATAATGCTTCTTGTTCCTAACCTCCTTTTATAGGTTTTAAGAAAAAACACCATTATTTCCCAAATCCCATTACTGTCATCATAGACAAGCTAGTGAATCAATATAAGATGGCTATAGAAAAAAAAGTGAGTACCTGGTAGAGAGCATGGCATTCTTCCAAAAGTCACCTCCGAGCTTTTTTTTTTTTTTTTTTAGAGTTGATCAAATTGTAAAAAGGCCTGGGATGTCAAATAATGCATGTGTTTACTGAGATATTAAAATCAAAGTGTACTGTACATATTTTGTTGAACTGTGTGGACTCAGTGAAGATTACTGATATAAGACATGGAGGACAGAGCTCTTTGGTTAATGCAGTTCAAATGACAATGTGCAAAACATTGTTGGTACTTACTGTAATGAAATATCTGCATGCGTGAAGTTATTTTGTTATAAGGAAGTGAACCCTGTTTTAAAATATATTCTCCATAATTCTGCATAAGAAATAATTTAACCTCAAAATATTTATTTTAATTGTGTAATTCTGTTGAATGTATCAGATAAAAGAAATTAGATCTTAGTTTTTAAGGGCACCATCATATCTGAAGAAAAACATTTAAAACACTGATCCTGCAGAAATCTGTAATGAAGACTGGTTTTATGGGGCAGCTTTAACTTCCCTGAGGATACTATCAGTGTGCCTTTATGGTTAGAATTGCAACTGCTGCCTTGATACAGTGCTTTTTAAAACCATTCAAATTCAAGCTCCATTCATTTTTTTTCTTTCAGATTGTGCACATGACAACTCATTTCAGTATCAAAGTACTTTAGAGAGCAACTCTTTTAAGTTGTGTTTTCAAGTGCAGGTAGTGACTTCAGTTTAGAAGTCTGGTAAGTCCGTTCATCAATGCCTAAAAACTCAGATGTCTTCAATACAATGTCCAGTGACTTTTATTTTACAAGAAAGGTGCAGCACCCCGCCCGTGCTGTTTTAGAAGCTTATAGACAGAAACAAGAATTAAGCAATTTCCTCTGTAACATGAAAAGTATTACACAGTACACGTGACAGATCTTTTATGCTTCTCTGTTTCCCTCCCTTAGTGACAGAGAAAGAATTGGTCTCTAACAGCAGATGAGCTTGCATTGCTATTGGTCAAAGCTGGCCTGGATACGTGTTTTGGTAGGCAGATGTCAGAGGCTGTACTGGCCAATTAGGTCCCCTGTATCCAGGATAAATTTGGCATGTATAGCTATTTAAATCCAACCTCAATGATGCAAGTGATGAAATGTTAGTTGTAAAAAGTGTGTGGATTTGGGGTTGTGAGTAAGGTTATTAATGAGGCAAATTGAAAAGAAAGTCCTGTCTGGCTAAATTATTTGCACTACACTGCTTTAATCCACAGTGGAAATAGACAAATATTTGCCCAACTCACCTGTCCAGAGATTTGAAATGTTGCTGTTTTAGATATGTTACATCTTGACAGACACAGATATAAAATGAGTAAAATAAACATAACTTGGTAAAATATAACAAGTGCTATAGAAAAGAAAAATATAATTGTCTGTAGTGTGTGTGTGTGTGTGTGTGTGTGTGTGTGTGTGTGTGTGTGTGTGTGTGTGTGTGTGTGTGTGTGTGTGTGTGTGTGTGTTGTGTGAGTATGTCGTAATTACAGTTGAATGTATGTGTGTTTGCACGATACTGTTTTATAGTGGTGTCATGCAGCATTGTGAAAGGAAGATACAATAATTCAGGAAGTAAAAATGTACTGAAAATAATTATTTTGACAATCAGAATTGTTTTATATGTAGAAAAACTACACTGCTTAGAGTGCAGTATAAAGCATATTCTTACAATCGTATATGTGAGAATTGAACAATATATAACTATTTATATCATTTACAAATGATACTGCTCTAGCCCATTGTTCCTCTGTTACCTTTTTCTACCTGTACTAAGGTTTGAACTGCATTTACACGGCACATAAAGCATATCAGTTTTAAATGGCATCCTTCTTCTGACTTTGTGATTGATGGAGATAGCATGGGCTACTCTGCTATAAGGTTGTACGCAAATACTTCTGTTAATTGTCATTAATGTAACAGCATCTGTTGCACTGTAACACCACACTATTAATGTGGACCTTTTTCATGGCACAAACAAAATGTTCCTTGTTTTGTGGTATTTTGTAAATGTTCATTTATCATTTCTAGGTTTACTTTCCAATAGATTAAGAATACTAAATGGCAAATATTGAAACAAGCAGTAATATATGACCCGGATTCTGTGTTGCAGCATGCATATATTTATTCATAGCACTTACAGAACACCACCCCATACATTCCACCTGATGGTGGCAGGATTTCATTTCAGAGTTTCTGCTTTTAGTTATGTAACTTGTATGTAATGTATATGCAGATGTCTAGCTGTCTGCTTCTCTGCCTGTCTCTGCTGTATTTCTGCAAGACAATCTAGTCAAATTACTCTCTACAATGGTTTTCATTACATAACCTATATAACTGTATTTTTATCGGTCTGTCTAAACATCTGAGTGCTTTCATATATAGTGGCATACATTTCTTTGATCCATTTCTTGCATATTAGTGGTCTCTCTACAGAACAGTGCTGTACCATTAGGGCTCCTAGAAAAAGTTTGCAGGGACATGCTAAATAAGAGACATCCACACATGCTGTATTTATTTGATCGCACCTAGCAATGTCAGAATTAGCTCCCGTTCACTTGTATTATGTAAAATATATAATATTAGTGAAACAAATGCAGTATATGCAATTAAAACTCAGTGAGCAGAGAAATTTAAAAAGATGACTACCTTGTCTTTCTTTGCATAGATTAAGAAGGCAGCAAGATTGTTTCCAACTGCCATGCCAGAGTATCTACACTGATTCCTGAATTATGACAGAGGTAACACTGTCTTTAGTCACCATGTTCAATTAAAACTCAGAAGAGTTACTCAACTAATTTCCTCTTTTTTAACACCAGAATTTATAAAAAGAGAAATTAAGTAAAACAGGAAGGTAAACAATATCATCAGGATCTTTTGAATAGCTTCACAATGGGATTAAATGAATGCTGTTTGTTTCTAGTACTACCCTCATCACCCTAAAACCTTTAGACTTCAATCACTTACTTGTATATAGTCTGACTAATACTAGTTAATACTAGTTAATACATGGTCTTCTGTTCTTCGTTCTGTCCTCCTGTATATCTGCCTGCCTGAAATGCGATTAAATATACAATAAACCAAACTCTGTGTGCCATTGATGTAGTACAGTATTGTTTATTAATATTTATTATACACTTACTGGTCATTAACATTCAAAATCGTGCATGCTGATTGGTCAGCCCAACCATCGTGCCTCTTGTAAAATCGAGTATATACCAATAGAAAAAAGTCCAGTTGACCAGACTTTCTTCCGTTAATATATGCTACAGCTTTCCGGTTTTCTTAAGCTAAGAGAACAAGAAAGTTTGAAACCCGGACAGCTTATTGGTATGAGATAGACAGGGCAGAAATACAATCAAAATCAGGTACGTTATGCAAAACTAAAGAAACAAACCTGATTTTCCTTGTATTTCTACCCTGTCTCTCTCATATCTCTGAAATGTCCGGATTTCAAAGTTTATTAAAAAAACAAAAAAAAACAAAAAAAAAAAAGAAGCAACAGAGATCTTCCTTTCTCTGTTGCTTCCTTTTCAAAGCACTGTGATGTACTGCATAAGTGTGGGAACATAATTCCCATATGCATGTGCGGTACATCAGGAAAGCAGCAGGATACTGAAAGAAAGTGCAAAAACACCACAGAAGTAAGCAATTTTTTTCTTAAATAATGTCATTGCGTAATAGCAATAATCCATGGCTGGATGTGGGTAATGCTGAATTTACCCACAGTCGGCTTTGTTTGTTCACATGGGCTTCACCTTCATGACCAAACAACGCCAAACATGGGTAAACCCAGCATTACCAGCCATGGGTTATTGCTGTATTAAAATGAATGACTGTATTAACTTGTTATTGACAACTTCTTAAGCTAGTGCAGTGTAAACTGAGCTATGACCATAAGTCTGGCAATTAGCTCACAGGATTAATGCTATGAGGTGCTAGCAAGCTGCTTCCTGTAGTGCAGGGTTTGTTTCCTTCAGCCTCTGTCTCCCTACTGTGAAACTGTGAGCAACTTACTTAACCAGAATGTGCTTTGCAGCAACTGGGGGAATGTACTAGGCTCCTCAGTGGTCTCCTGGACCACATGCCTAGTAACTACCTATGTAGTGTCTGCTCACTGGAGGTTCATACTAAAAACTGTCCTCTCATTTCCATGTATTTAAGCTTTTTTTTTCATCCATCCTAGCCTTGGTGGTGGATTAGCTGCAGTGATGCAGCGGTTAGCATTGGCGCCTCACAGCAAGAGGTTCTCCCGTTCGATTCTCAGCTGGAGCGTCTTCTGTGTGGAGTCTGCATGTCCTCCCCATGGTCATGTGACGTTAAAGACATGCAGGTTGGTGCGAGCGTGAATGGGTGTGCCTTCATTGAAGGTTGGGCGTCGGGCTGGTAACTCGGCACCATAAAATCCACTGCCAGTTATGAGCGGACCGGAGTTCTGCTGTGGTGACCCCTAACCGGGAAAAGTTGAAAGACTTTTTGTTCCCAGGAGTCATGTAGTTTCTGGAAAGGTCTGTTTGAAAATGGTCTATTTGGTCACCTGCAGCTGCATGTAGTAGTTGAGTGAAATGTGGCTGGCACTACAAATGTAGTTTTTTTCCCTTTTTTCCAACAAGCAATGACTTCACAGTTGGTTAAATTAAATAGGGTTTCCTCCTGCATAAGCGTGTGATAGGTCATTCCAATATTAAATGCTTTTTTCAAGTTTAATTTGGAGTATGGTGAAAGCAATTTCATGCATTCATTATGCATTCTGTTTTGAGGATACTAGTTCTGCTAAGAGGGTATACATTCATTTGTGTGAAGGCACATTTCCGAATGGCCATATACGCGAAATGTTAAGCTGAATTCCATTATGCCGATGTCCAGAAATGTCATAAAAATATCGAACTTCAACATTCCCAATTGCTCCACCACCAAAACGAGTGCTACCATGGGTCAAAAAAGGGGTGAGGTTTTGTAATTCAGTGATTCGGTTTTCGCGGTTTTCGAATTTCGCAGTTTGCAGAAGCAGAGTTGCAGATGTGGCCGCCGAACTTTTGAAGGTAAACCGCTAAGAGAGCATTCATAGAACTGCGTGTTCCTTTTGCTTCCTTACATTCCTACCGATCGTATGATATGTATAAGATATTTCAGTAGGCTTTAATAGACTGGCTTATGCCAGTATGTCCCATGTAGAAAAAAAATAATTTTTTTCATACCTTATTTGCTAAATGCAAGTAGTGTTTCTGTGTTAGTCACATGGCCTTGGATTAATCACACATTCTTCCAGTTTACTTCTTCTCATTTTTCCTACAAAGCCCATCTACAAATATGAGTAAAACAGCTTCTCATCATTACTGGTTATCCCATGCCTTCTGCTAGTCACCTTTGTCTCCCTCCCCTAGCCTGCCCAGCCACATTTTTTTATTCTAGTGGAAACTAGTGCTGTACATTCTATGTACTGGGGAGGAGATTCTATGCTGATGTTCATTCCTGTCTCTCCTGCTTGAAACAGTACTTAGGACACAGACCTTGTAGCATGGCAGTTGCATAGAGGGTTAAGGATGTGAACTGTAATTCCTGTGGTGCAAGGTTTGATTCTCTTAGCCTTCATTGTAACCCTGAGCAAGTCACTTCAGACATTGCTCATTGGTTGTTTCTGCAAAGAGGCCATGTGATCAGTGGGCCTACTTTGTTAATAAATGGGTGCAACTGTTATGGAAACCTGTGATTCTCGGTGATCTCTGTTACTATGGTAACTTACATTAATTATTAATGTGTTTTCAAAATTGTTGCCTTGTTCCAAATTTTCTACTAGTATGCTACTATTGGTGAAGTAATTTTTAATATTTACCATGCTGTACCACTGCGTAAATGCAGTATAATGTTGTCTACCCAGAATTCAACTATTTGTTTAAGTGTATTCAGCAACGTATCTTGTTGAATGATTTGCTGACCTTGCATACCATAAAAAGATGCAATGTTCTGATCTGTTGCATTAGCAGTCTCAGAAACTTTAAAAGTCATCAACAGGTCTGTTTTCATAAGAAGTCTGCGTCATGCAGCCCTCATGTCAAGTGAAGTCCTAAAGTTTTTTATATTAGTAGCCTTTCTCACTGATAATGGCAACTGATTCTGTAAGGTAAAAGTAATGACTTTCAGCTTTTCCTGGTTAGGGGTCGCCACAGCAGAACTCCAGTCTGCTAATGATTGGCAGTGGATTTTTATGGTGCCAAGTTGCCAGCCCGACACCCAACCTTCAAAGAAGGCACACCCATTCACGCACGCAACTACCTGCATGTCTTTATACGTCACTCGACCATGGGGAGGACATGCAGACTCCACACAGAAGTCGCTCCAGCCAAGAATCGAATGGGAGAACCTCTTGCTGTGAGGCGACAACACTAACCGCTGCACTACCGTGGCCTCCTAACTGATTCTGTAAGGTAGATTCTGTAAGGTAGCGCCTTAAATTCCAAAGTGGCTTTTTCAGGTTTTTATTAACTCTACCTATTTCTGATATCAAACTGATGTTTCTTGTGTTATACAGGATATTTTTAAAGGTTATACATAATGTAGAAATTAGCACCTCACTCACAGAACACTTAATACATCTGAAAAGTCTATATCTCACAGAATGCAAGCACAGCTCTACAAGCCATTCTGTGTAACTAACTCCTTTCTTGTCACTTATTCTCTTAGTAACAGAACACCGGGCCTTTTCTTATTTCTTAATTATTTCCGTATCTTATACTCAGAATGACAGCCCATATTCTACATGGGGTCTAATCAATAACCTAAGCAAAAGTAGTACAATATCCACATGCCAGGATGAGACTGTATGAACAGTTTCATCAGTTTCATGTATCAGCAGATGACACTTCCTTATTATTGCACTAATGTACAGTTCAAATATTAGTGACCTATACATAAGGACACCAAAATCTTCAACAACTTCAACTGAAAGCAGAATCACAATATTACCTGTGTATGGGTAGTTATTATTCTTCCCAAAGCATGCAACCAAAAACTTTTTGATGTAGAACACAGTATTATTCAATACCATCCAAACAGTGGTATAATAACTTATAGTCTTCCAAGGTATCTAAAGATCTTGTCATCCAGACATGTTTCTGCGTTAGTCCAGTTGACACAGTCATATTATTTCTGATTAATTACATTTGAACTCTTGTCACTTTTTTGGCTGTCTGTCATCTAGTGTTGTCAGGAAGATGTTCTCTAATAGAAACAAAACGGTGAAGAAATCATTCAGTAATTCTGCCTGATGCACACTGTTAGTAATGTGAGCTTCTGACAGCTCCACCTATGTTTTCTAATGGATTTGAAAAAACTATTAGTCTATCTCTCAACTGTCTATTCTCAATGGCTACTTTTGCATGCCAGATCAGTTTTGTTGCCTTTTTCCCATCCTGTACTGACATCCCAAACCATCTGCTGCCCTTCCTCCTTCCTTTGATAACCTGTCACACATCTCTGATGTAATCAAGACTGATTACATCTCCATACACTCACCTTCTCCTGATATATAATTCAATTCCCTTCCTTAATCCTTTCTTAATGCAGTCCCCGTGCTTCTACACTGTCCTTAATTCTTTCCAGATTACACATTATTTACCCCTGCATTTCCCAGTTGACTAAAATCTGCCCTTCCCTAATCTCATATTCAGGTTTTGTGGTATTTCCTGTTCTTACCACAGTGATGATAAGTCACACATGGCTTGACCACTGTTTACCATTGACCTTTACCACACCTAATGTCACTTCCGCCCTGTATTAGTTAGGACTAATGCACAGATATTCCTCTCCCTTGTAATGGATCTCAGGGTCTGCTCTAGACCAGCTTCTACCAAAGTTTCTACTTCTTATCTCTTTTGTCTAACTCTCGATGAGACCATTTCCCAGTTCTCAGCAGGAAGATTAATAATTCCCATTACCTTAACCCTCTTCCTCTGTCCATGCAATAATACTGTTTCTAAGCATGTGTTTTGTCATTTACTCAGTGTACCTTGGTAAGTACACCATCTTGACCAAACAGGGAAACCTATTTTTCCCTTCAATGTCAAGACCAGCATGCCAGTTTTGCCTTCTTTTAGTTTATTATCACCAGTTTCTTGCCCAGTACTTTTACCTAAAAGATAAAGGAGAAACTATATCCCTAAATATAAGTTAGTACCTATTCATACTTTATACCTCCTTACTCCCCCTTCTTTATTCACTTCCTAACCTCAATCAATTTCACTCCCCAACTCTCTTTCTAAATATGCCATAACTTTGTTTTTTTTTCCCTCTCACTTCACATTGCAGTTCCTGTTTGCATTATACTGGCTTAACCATTAATTTCTCTAAACTAGCTAAAATTTCTCTAAATATTAAATTATTTTCATATAAGTTGTATCTATTTTAACCAATGGTGTCACATTATGTCTAATTTGGTATAATTATTTAAGCTGTAGATATTTTTGTATTGTTTTTGAAGTTTGTCAAATTACAGTTATTAAAATGTTTTTGTAATACTTTGGAGCTTTTCTCATCAGGCCTCTACTAAAAATGGGCACTTTTCTATTTACAGCTGTTTCATCTACAAGATTCCATTTGCATTTAGTGAAACAGCCATGAGACCCACCACACCAAAGAGGTGAGCTAACATTTGCAGTTCACGCCTAACATCTTTTGTCACTAAATGAAGTAGAACTGTACTAAATCTAACTATTCTAGAACTTCTTCCCTTACGTCAGTGTCTTCTTTCAGTAGTTCCTTTGTGGTAGTCAGAGAAATGAGTCTGGACCATTTCCATTCTAGTTCTAACATAGAGAGAGATTCTGTTCTTTTGCCCTTCTTTACAACTGCCATGCCATCACCGGGACTTTCCATGGAACTAGTTCTTTCAAGGATGATTAGCAGCCTGCAGATCTCAATAAATGCTGGTATAGTCATCATTATTTGGCCTGTATTACGTCTCAGTTCCATTGTCCCTTTTGATGTGCTCAGTTTTGATGAATAACATTGGTGGCCTCTGAGTCAATTTCATCAGTGCTAACCATTGTTTGGGTCACTGGTTTTGGAATTAACTTGTTGGGATTCATATGAGAGCCTAAACCACTGGCACTGACTGACTTATGTGCCTGACTTATCAACTTTGAAGTCTTCATCTCCAAGGTGCTTAACACCAACTTCAGGCCTTATAATGTTATTTCCAACTGGTGTTGACCTGGGATATTGGCACTGATACTGCCAGACCTGTGTTTAGTCTGCTGCTGGACAGAGTGCCAGTGATGCAGCCTTCTCTGCATAAACCCCACCCCCACATCCACTAACTCATAGCATCCGCAGTTACATCAGTCTCAACCTGAAACCAGCTTACATCTGACTCTATGGCTTCTTCCTCTTCCTAGAAGTAGGGCAAACAGCAGGTGAGATCATCACTTCATGCCCAGTGTTATTTTCTTTCACATCCTTGGAAACTTCACCCCGAAGGACAATAAAACACATCTGCTTAATTCCACAACAGGCACTTAAATCTTTTTGTAACAAAGATTGCTGAGGAAGCCTTGCTGCAACCTATTTACTTCTTTTCCTTAATTCCTTAACCAGAGAAATGGACCAAGGAGGCTATTGCCTAGAAATGATGTTCAGGTTTCCCCTATACCGTTTCCTTATCATAGGATCATAGGATCGTAGGAGGTTACTAGGCTAATGGCCCTGGGGCCCTTACAAGCCTAACCGAGAGTTTAACCCCTAAAAAAGAAACCTCAGTCAGCACCTGTTGCCCCTCTCAATGAAGACAAATTTGTGGTTTCTCATCCACTCATCAAGGTTGCACTTGAAGAGGATCAGCGTGGTACTCTGTTTGATGTCTATTCCAGAGGCAGGGCAGCCTCTGGGAGATAAACCTGTCACTCAAGCAGGCTTTGTTGATGTTGCATATTAGATTTAGGCCTTTCAAGTGGGCAATGCATGAGGAGTTAGACTTATGGATATGGAGCATTTCTAGTAGGGCAGGGTCCGATATTGCCTTGTAGGCCAGACACAGATCACCTCTGAGCAATCTGTATGATACTGAGTAGAGTGATAGTGATTTGAGCCTGTACACATAGGACAGGTGTCAGAGGCCATGGATTCTCTTTGTGAGATATTTCTGTGGCCTTTCTAGTTAGTGCAGGTGTTTGGAGAGGCACATACCAAAGCGGGCATCATACTCAATTGTTGGCCTAATGAGGGATGAGTACAGAGAGGTAATAACCTCTTTTTTTCTGGATGCAATCCCTTTACTTATGAGATGAACCAAGTAGAAGGCTTTTCTGACCACTGGCTCTACATGATGGTTGAATGTAAGATTGTTGTCAACCTGAGTACCCAGGTCCCTTACCACAGGTTGTGTGCTTAGGGGGTTGCCGTTGATGTGGTAATCAGTAGGGGCCATGTGTTTGCTGAATGGTATGATAATACATTTTTTTGCATTTAACTTAAGGCCATGACTTTGGCACCAGTCATTTGTTGCTGTGAGACCCTCTTGCAGTATGGTAACATCATTTGGGGAGTCAATGACAGCACCCAACTTACAGTTGTCAGCAAAATTGGTCAGCCACAGGTCTTTTGTCTTTGCCTGGACCTCTGCGAAGTAGATGCCAAACAGTAGGGGCCCCAGGACAAATCCCAGGGGAACATCACTAGTGACAAGTCTGCTGTCGGAGGTGGACCCACCTATTTTGACCTTGCGGGTCCTATAGGTGAGCCAGTTGGCCATCCACGTGATGAGATAGGGATTTACACCATGTTGTGTTAGATTTTTGATGATGCCTGAGTGGGGGATTGTGTCAAAGGCCTTGGCCAAGTCAAGGTGCGCTGTATGTACTGATTTTCAGTCATCCAGGGCCATGGTGACAGTCTCAAAGAAGTCAACCAGGTTCAACAGGCAAGACCTGCCCTTGATGAATCCAAACTGGCTGGGGTCAAGTGCTTGGAGATTGCCTATGTCCTTGTTTATGAGCTCCATAATAATATGATCCATGGCTTTACAGATCAGACTTGTCAAGCTAATGGGATGATAATTTTCAGGGTCAGTAGTGGCACCATCCTTATGCAAGGGGATGACAGTTGCAGTTCTCCATTTTGCTGGAATGAAGCCTGTACTTAGGCTGTGATTTAAATGGGTGCTCAGTGGTGAAGCTAGTTCTTGCTGGAGGTGGTGCAGAATACAGCCTGGGATACTATTAGGTCCAGTGGAAGCTGTGTTCTTTGCCTTGGATAGGGCATATAACATTTGATCTATGAAGATATGAAATGCAGGACAAGTATCGGGGATGTTGAATGGGCTTTTGGGGGGATGGGAGTGAAGTTTACACTGAACCTATCTGCTAGCAGGTTGGCTCAGTCAACAGGATCAGTGCAAGCGGTACCGTTAAGTACTAATTTGGGACAAACCTGGGATTTGCTTTGGAGGTTCCTGACATAACTGAAGAAGGCTTTGTGGTTTCCCTTTGTTTTAGAGGCTAGTTTCAATTCATAATTGGCTTTGGAGGTTTTCACTAGTGATCTAATTTGCTTGTTGAGGCTGAGGAGGGAGTTTTTCCAATTAGGAATTTGTTACTTTTACCCTTGGTCAACAGTTTCTTCCTTTTATTGTAAAGCCTGTTGATAGAGGATGTCCACCAGACAGGTTTGTGTTTCTTTGAGGAGCAGGTTTTAGTTAAGTTGTGTATGGCTGAGTCCATGCAGTTGTACAGGTGCTTGTATACTGCATTGGCGTACTGTTCAGCATAGTTGTCTGCATCCTCTAAGGGGGGCAGTGGTGTGAAGCTACTGATACCCTCCATTAGGAGGTT
>NC_056725.1:1163949560-1164069560 GCF_019279795.1 Protopterus annectens | reverse complement strand
TGACCCTTTAAAACCATGACTTCTGACATTAAAAATGCCCCCAAACAAAATATAACATTGGAAGAGGGCACTGCTTATTTGGCACCAAGATGACTGCAGCTCTCACATGTCATAAGGTACACTTTATGTTGATTGGCTGCCCTACAACCTGATTCATGCCTAAGTCAAGAGGAAATAAGTGTAAGTTGTATTACACTCATTGGCATAACTCCCAACTGTCCAGATTTTTGCCTTATATTTATGGTCTGTTCCTCATAAAATGTGTGTTTTTTTCTGCTTATTATTGAGGATTGACATCACTAAATAATGACAGCCACATAAACTTTAGATGTATCAGGAAATGCATGCTAATATATTTTTTATTCTACAACCTTCTAAGTTTATAAGAACAGTGTTTCAAATCTGACCCCATTTTCAGGCATTTGTTCCCCCACTATTGTTGGCTTTGTCCAGATTTCTTATGCAAAGCATGATCATTTTGAAAAAAATTCCTACCAAAATTGCAGATGCCTAAAGGTACATTGAAGTAGTGCGAGTGAGCGATACTTAGGACGATTCAAAATAAAATAGTTTATTAGAGTAAAGCGCTTTTCGTTTGATTTAATAACACAAACTTCATCAGACAAATACTTACAAAGAGTGACTACTATATATACACTCAAAGAAGTCAGCTTCAACAAACAATTAAACAATGAAGCAGTATATTGCTGCTTAACATTTTAAAGAAGAAGGCACAAGTTAGTAGCAGTAACTATAAAGTGATACAAGATCACTTGTTACTTTAGCTGTTGTATCAATGACCTCCCACATTTAATCAGAAAAATTTTTAACTTCAAAAAGCTAAAAACCTATATAAGAAAATAAGATATTAATAATATTATAAACAATAAGAACAATAAAAAATGAAAAATAAAAAACAGTAAAACAGTAAAACAATAAACACACAACCTTTACCTGAATCAAATAAGTTAAAATATGAAATTCTAAAACCAATGGGAATAATACTACTCTAAAAGACAAATTATCTTGACAAGCTCTTGATTTTCAAAATGCTGCTTATAGAGCAGTTTTCATTGAGACCAGGGGCATTGTAGGCATTAAGCCTAATCTGCCAAAGCAGCTCTAATTCTTCCAGTTTAAGATATATAAGCAGCATTTGCGCCAAAAAGTTTTGTATATATGGAATGTAATTTTATGTGTAATTATATCTGAATAAGCGTAGTTTACTACTTCGAAGCGCTCATTTTATGTTTTAAAATAAAGATGTTTTAAGTTATTATGGAGACTTTTTATCCTGTGGTGATTCCTTCTGTATCTGCTGCTAGAGTTCCAAGTATCTTTAACCCACCATTGCACCCATTATTAAATATTTTTGAACAGCTATGTGAATTTGATATTCGTCAGAAGTTCAAGTCAGGTCACAGTTTTCCTTCATATGATAATAATTCCAAGGCAGAGAAGGAATATATTGACACTATTAGATTATACAATGTTCGAATTTGTAAACCAGACAAGGGTGGGGGATTAGCAATATTTGACAGCGATAATTACAAAGCAAGAATGTTACAACTATTGGACAGTCCATCTTATTCACTTAGTTCAAGATCTGAGATTAATGGTGCCTATAAAGCCATTAAAAATAGTATTGATGAAATGTTTATTGAAGGTCGAATAGACCAGAATATCTTTAATTTCATGAGTACATCTTACCCAAGATTCCCCCACTTGTTCGGAATACCTAAATTGCACAAGGACGTAGTTGATCCTCCAATGCGCCCACTTTTGGATGGTAGAGGCTCACCTACGTATCCTTGTGCAAAAGTGGTAGACGTTATTTTACAGAAATATTTTGTTAAAATTAATCACATATGTAAGGACTCTTGAGCCTTTCTTGACAACATCAAGTACTTGGACTTCAGTATTAATTACAACTTTCTTACAGCTGACGTCAAAGATCTGTATACATGTATACCACATGATACAGCTTTGGAATGGGTCAGTCAATTTATGAGAAACAATGGTGGTGAAAATGCTGAGATATCCTTAGTCAATGAATTATTGGTTTTGATCCTAGATAATAATTATTTCATGTTTGCTGATAATTTTTATTTACAACAAGTTGGTGTCGCTATGGGTTCCCCTTGTGGGGCGAGTGTAGCCAATACTGTAATGGCTAACTGGGAATACCTTTATGTTTTTAACAACTGTAGTTTCAAGGATAAGTTTATTTACTACACCCGTTACCTTGATGATATCTTTATATTGTTAGATGGTGACACCACAATCAGTGATAAAGTAGTTGACTACTTTAACACGACCACTCAGTTTCTTCAGTTTACGTTAACTTTCAATACTACATCCATTGCCTATTTGGATATTCAGCTGAAAAAGGACATTGAACTCCAGAGATTTACAGCTAGTATTCATAGAAAGAGCACTTACTCAAACTCTTTCTTACATTACACCAGTTGTCATCCTCACCACCAAAAGCGAGCTGTAGTCAAGGGTCAACTTGTCAGAGCAGCTCGCATTGTCACTCTTGATGAAGATTTTCTTGTTGAATGTGCTTTTCTTAAGAACATGTTTCTTCATTGTGGTTATCCTGACAACTTGGTCAGTAATATTGTCGAAGAAGTGGCTCAAAAACGAATCAGACGCATTTATAAACCCATTTTAGGTGTGGCCTACACTGATCAACAAACTATTGTCAGCTCAGATCCATCCCTTTTCCAAAGGCCTATAACTACTTCTGATTCTCATACTCAAAGTTCAATGTTTATAACAACTTATAGTACAAACAGTAAAGATTGTTTCGAGATTTTACATAAAAATTGGGCAGTATTAACAATGGACCACAGTGTGTGTCAGAGACTTGGAAATCAACCTAAAGTAATTTTTAGGAGAACAAAAAATCTAAAAGCTCTGTTTGAATGGCAAAAGCAACCTGCAAGTAGAGTAGTGGGTATGTATAAATGTCAATCTTGCAATTTTTGCAAGTATGTTATGGAATCCAACAGGTTTAAATTAGAGGACCATATATACAATCTGAAATACAGAGTAAATTGTAATTCCAAAATGATTGTCTACTTGGCCCAATGCCAAAGCTGTTTGGCATTTTATATCGGCAAGACGGAGCGATGTCTCCGTGATCGTATTTATGAACACACTTATGCCATTAGAAAAAATAAACATGACAATGCTTTGGCAAAACACATCTCACTTTTCCCTGACCATTCGTTTAAATTCATGGTTATTGATCAGATTACTGCAAGTAAAAGAGGAAAACTGCTCTATAAGCAGCATTTTGAAAATCAAGAGCTTGTCAAGATAATTTGTCTTTTAGAGTAGTATTATTCCCATTGGTTTTAGAATTTCATATTTTAACTTATTTGATTCAGGTAAAGGTTGTGTGTTTATTGTTTTACTGTTTTACTATTTTTTATTTTTCATTTTTTATTGTTCTTATTGTTTATAATATTATTAATATCTTATTTTCTTATATAGGTTTTTAGCTTTTTGAAGTTAAATACCTTTTTGAAGTAACAAGTGATCTTGCATCACTTTATAGTTACTGCTACTAACTTGTGCCCTGCTTCTTTAAAATGTTAAGCAGCAATATACTGCTTCATTGTTTAATTGTTTGTTGAAGCTGACTTCTTTGCTTGTATATATAGTAGTCACTCTTTGTAAGTATTTGTCTGATGAAGTTTGTGTTATTAAATCAAATGAAAAGCGCTTTACTCTAATAAACTATTTTATTTTGAATCGTCCTAAGTATCGCTCACTTGCACTGTTTCGTTGTTTAGTTTATTAGTTTGTTTTTGCCTCAGTCCGTTTACATTGAAGTAGTGCTAAATGATTGTGAGAAAAGATGGTGTTGGTGAAACATGTGCTGGCAGGGAACCAGCAAGAAATTCATGTGGTACTTGTGGAGATAATTAAAGTCCCGAAGTGGATGGAGTTACATATGGCAGCCTACAATACCTGCCTGAGATGGAGGATGACATCTCTCCAAATCATCTGTGAAATGTTATTTAAAGAAGTGGAAAGTAAAATGATCCAGTATCAGATGCCCAGCAGGATCTAATGTGCCGGCAGAAAAGGATGCTAAAAAATGAATAAACTGGACAGTAGGTACTACAAGAATAGATGTCAAAGCATTAACAAACTGGACAGTAAGTGATATGAGAATATTCTCTGATCCCATAGTCTTCTAGAGGAAATTGAAAGAGGGGACCCAGTAGACTACATGTCAAGACAGTTTTAGGCATTTCTTGGCCTGTAAAGGCCATTTTTGATTAAGTAACCCAATAGGATCCAGAGTATGCAAAGCTGAGTCAATTCTCTTACTAAGAAAGAAAATGACCATTAAGTTTTTGTACTGTTTGAATAAGGAATTAAATCAGAAGTCTAGCAAAAAGTTGATGCCCATATTTTCTTAGTAAATTAGCAAGCTGAAACTGTCCAGATTACTGTGCATGCTTTTGACAAAAAATATTTGTGTCAGCAAGATATATATGTCAGTGCTCAGGACATCAAGACACAACTGGACTATCCAGCAGTTTTTGATTTGCAGCAGTACAAGCAGCAGCATGTATTTTGATGGTAACCATTTGAAATGTCAGGATTCACATTAGCAAGTCCCATAATGAGACTGAAGGTCCAAAAAAATCGAATTTATTTATACTAAGTATTAGATGGCCATATCTTAGAATATTTCCTTTTCTCCAAGGTATGTCGATCTTGGGGTTTTTTATATAAGTTTAGGGGTGTGAGGGACTTGCATCTCTACATATGGGGGTACAAGAGGGCTTGCCCCCTGCGAGAAAGAAGTTATTGAGAAGAGTGATATTCGATGTTTGCTCTTCTACTTTTTCGGTCATTTTTTTTTCTGCTTGTTGGCAATCATCATTTTGAGTGCTGACATTTCACTGGGTACTATTTTTGATACACGGCTGCTGGGCATTTCTTAGAATGTGTTGGGGAAGGAATTTCTAATCTAAATGAGGAAGAATATGGGACAAAGCCAAAAATAATGCGGAGACAAAAGACTCTAATTTACTTAAAAAGTGAATAGAACACGTTTTGCATCAATGTGCATTTTATTGACAGTAGGACAGCAAGAAGTATGAACATGTACCGCCTGGGATTATTGATTTACTGACTGTAATCCTTTGCAATTTACCAAAAAATTAGATGAAGATCATGACTCTGAGTGTAGAATATATGTCGGGGTATATATTAATGTGTGTAATTCATAGTTGACTTTGGTATAGGTAGTTTGGGAGATTGATCCACTTATGATGTTTAAGGGCTTTAGAGGAGTGTGTTCTGTCACAGATATTTGAAGCAAAGTGGGCTATTTTGTTGTAGCACTGTTAGAGTTTTGTTTGTAACTCAGCTTGTAAATTTATAAAAAGAGTGGATGCATATAAAAGGGTCAGTAGAACATAGGTTTTAGCTACAGTAGCTCTAGTGCTGGTAGTGAGAACCGGTTTAACTTTATATAATAGGCCAAGTCTTTGGTGTGTCCTTTTGGAAATGAAGGTCAAACTTCATATTATTGTCAATTGTTATGCCTAGCAAACTGCATGAAACTGGCATAAAAAAAACGCTAGAGCATCAGCGGATCCAGCTTTAATTTCTGTGTAGAAGAAAACTCTTGTTGAGATTGTCTCTCAGTAATTTACATACTCATAATTGAGCAAGCTAGAGGCAACATAGAAATGTCAGAAAGAATCAACATATTTCTGTAATTGTGAAACTATTGTAATATAAAGAAAAAAACAGTAAGGCTACCATGACTGTTAGCATAAACTGATTAAAACAGCAAAATGGATAAGTGCTTTCACGTAACTATGCTTCTTCAGATCCATAAATAAAAACTACATTATGGTTCTTATATAGTTAATCAAACACCAATCAAAAAGAGACACAAATAAAAATGCCAATCAAATTAACAATTCAATTTACGCCCTTTTAGGGCAGGTTTTAAGCATACATTAGCATTGTAAAACCATAAAAGGGAAGGTGTGTCCCTTATTTTCAGAAACATGTTTGGCCAATGCATTCTTCATGTTCCTACTTCTAATATTATAAAGGTGTTTTAAAATTCTTTCTTTAAAATTTTAATGTTTTTTCCCTAGATAAAACTCAGACACAAAATGTCCAGCAACAGTTGAGTGAAAATAATAGAATTTTATTGTGGCAACTCCAGCAAATGGTGTATTAAAACACCATATAGAACAAGCAAACCGGTTTTGGCAAGGATATGCCTTCCTCAGTGCAATAACAAAAACTGAAATCACACAGTGTAATTAAATAATCACACACTCAAAAAACAAGTTTGTCATTCATCCAATATGTGATGTATAATCTTAGTGTGTGTGTTGTTAAATGTCTACTCCACATTGTATTTTTCACATTATCATTGCACAGCACTGTATAAATTATTTTTATTTTTATTTTTTTATTTTTTACTGTATTGCCTCTTTTCTTGAACCAAAGTCAGAGCTTTTCTCCCCGGGCCTCCACTGTAAATGGACCTGGTTCAGTCGGAATTTTGCGGTTAACAAATGTAAAATAAAATAAATAAAATAATTAAAATTGATAAATTAAGCCAGGTTTAAACAAACCTCCCCAGCCTAATGATCCAACTGGATTCTTTTTTATTTAAAATAGTATGCCAACCTGTCTTATACAACCTGTTGCCTGTAACCTGATCAATTACAATAAATTTAAACTAAGCAGTAATATGAGTCATAGTATGTTTATATAAAGAATTAGACATCCTTTTATTCCTAATGTCACTGAGATGTTCGGATATCTGGATCCTCAGTAACCTAGACTTCTGCCCCACATAAAAAACGGAACAAGAACAAGTAGCTAAATATATGACCTAATCAGTGCTACATTACCAAAACACTGAATGTCATAAACCTTAGATGTGTTTTTACTGGTATTCTTACTTATTCTTTAGTACATGGCTGCATGCAGAGCAATGGCCACAGGGTATGCACCCCACCAGTTTATCCCCAAATAATGAAACCTGATATGTATTAGATGCAATCCTATGTTTATAATGATTGAAATAAGTACACAAAGTAGGACCCCGTTGGGTTAGAAACTAGGCATTTAGGAGATAAAAACTCAGATCATTTATTATGTGACAAAAGTATGTCCCAGTGCTGGTCAATGATCCTTCTAAGGGTGTTGAAATTATGCCCAAAAGTTGTTATGAGACATACCAGCCCCTGTTGATCACCATTCATTTGTTTATGTTTATATTTTAACAAAGTTGATCTAGGTTGTCGAGATGCAAAATTAGTGGCCATACTGATATTGTTAATGTCATATCCCCTATTGAGGAACCTATCTATCAGGTCTTGTTGATACTGATCATATAAATTGCCAGAAGAACAGATGCGTCTGATCCTAAGAAATTGGGACTTGGGAATGTTGCAGATGATATGTCACGGATGATGGCTGGTGGCATGAAGTAGTGTGTTATACTGAGGATTTTTCCAGAAGACCTCAGTCCTCAGAGTATGATCTACTCCCCTAGTAATTGTCACATCCAAAAACATAATTTTATCAATATGAAAATTCAACTTGAACTGGATCCCCCACTTGTTCTCATTGTGATACTGTACAAATTCATGTACATATATGTCATCACCCCTCCACACCATCCAGCAATCATCCAGATAATGCCTGCAAATATCAATTTCATCAAGATACAGATCGTGATTGGCATCATATATGAGTTGTTCCTCAACAAAACCCATAAAGAGGTCAGCATAGATGGGAAAAAAGGAGGCTCCCATGGCAGTCCCCTTCATCCGCCAATAGCATTTACTATGGAAATAAAACATGTTTTTGGTTAAAACATGTTTGGTCAAGTAAACAAGTAGTGTATTGAAACCTGGTGAATATAAATTTGCCTTATCTAACCAATATTGGATCACCTCCAGGCCAGCCCAATGGGGAATATTAGTATAAAGGGCAGTCACATCTAATGCACACATTAGCCAGTTCGGATCTAACTGCGTATCCATGATGATCTATAAAAAACTGGGTTGTATCTTGAATTCTGGCCCTGACAAACTGTAATGGTGGTTGGAGATATTTGGCGAGAAAGGCAGCTAATGGTTCTGTAAGGGACCCCCTGCCCAACACAATAGGTCTACCTGGTGGTTTGGATAAATTCTTGTGAATTTTAGGAAGTAAATATAAATATTGAGATTGGGCATCAGATACAGTCAAATGATGTAATACCTTGTTGTTAATAATGCCTTCCTCAAGGGCCAGGCTCAAGAATTCATCAATTTCTTTTTTAAATTTTGGTGTTGGATCAATTGACATGTGTATATAGAATTGGCCATCAAACAATTGTCTTTCGGCCTCAGCCAAATACATCGGCCAATCCATAAAAAAGAATCCAGTTGGATCATTAGGTTGGGGGGGTTTGTTTAAACCTGGCTTAAATGAGCAATTTTAATTATCCAATGACAAGCTTGTTTTTTGAGGGTGTGATTATTTAATTACACTATGTGATTTCAGTTTTTGTTATTGCACTGTGGAAGGCATATCCTTGGCAAAATCAGTTTGCTTGTTCTATATGGTGTTTTAATACACCATTTGCTGGAGTTGCCACAATAAAATTCTATTATTTTCACTCATCTGGTGTTGGACATTTTGTATCTGAGTTGCCTGTCTTTTGGGTCCGTGCACCTGCCGTACATGCAGTTCATCTTCATCAGTTACCTGTTGCATTTTCATAGTTGGCATCCCCTGCATCAGAAAAAATTCTTAGTGAAGGGCCAATGTGTTAGGTTGGCTCACATGGTTTCAAATATGGATGAATTGCTATACCAATGTGACCAGCTAAGAGACATGTTGATTAGAAGAGGTAATCTGAGTTTATTTATTCAGAACATTTTTTCTGAAGTGCTGCAAAAAAGGATAGTGGGACAATGCATTCTTTTTCTTAGGTCCAGGGTAAATCCTATTGGTAACAACCAAGACAATGGAAAAAACAACGTGGACTTTAGCCACAGTTTGGTATTAACTTACAATAGACAATTTAAGGAGATCAGTTATATAGTGAAGAAAAATTGGAATGTATTTTTAATCGACACTGAATATGCCAATGTTGGGGGGGAGTTTTAAGTATTAAAAATATGTTAGAGAAAAAATCCAAGGGGCAAGTGCACAGGGAAAATGAGTAGATGTGGGCAGTGCTCACAATGTAAATATATAATAGAGGCAAATGAAGCTATGATTGTGAATTTTGGGATAATTAAGTTATACAGGAGGTATAATTGCAACACAAAACTAGTAGTGTATTTAGCACTGTGCCAAAAATGCATCTGTTTCTATATAGGAAAGACAAACAATTCATTAAGAAGCAGGATATATCAGCATAATTATGATATAAGAAAAAAAGAACAAAAGAATGCACTAGCTGCCCATATTTTAACTAATAGTGATCTTTTTTTTTTTTTTAATTTGTGGTAACTGACCATGTTGAACATGGGTCAAGAGGGGGATTGATAGAGGAACATCTGGAATTAAGGGAACTTCAATGGCAATTACGAACTAATGCCACAAAATTTCCTGGGCTTAATGAGAATGTTTCCATCTGCTCACTTTTAAGGCTGAAAGCCAATCTAGCACTTTAAAGTTGCTGTTGTTTATTATTAGAGTTCTGGAATATACATTTTTAAATAGATGTTATATATACAAGTTGGGGTATTTTATTTTACATTCATACCTACGTTTTTTATGGTTATGTTTAAGTGGAGTGTATTTTAACAAGCTGTTTTCTCTTTGTATAATTATTTTTGGGCTGGTAAAAAAATTGAACTATCTTAATAAAGTATGTGGTGATTATTTGGCAGAGACTCCTGGACTCGTCTCCTTCCTTCTTTTTTGTTTTTGGTTATTAGTTTGGGTGTTTTAAGTTTTGGACCTGCTCACAAGATAATCAGGGGTGTCCATAACAGCTATGGCAACACCCTTGTCCGCTGGTCTTACGTAGACATGCTCCATAAAGATTAAGTCAGAAAGAGCTTTAATTGGCACATCTGTTAAATTATAAAAATCCCTACAATGTCTATCCTATTCACATGATTTAAAGAAGGTTTCAACAAGTAGTGTGTTAAATGGAATAAACTGACTAGACTTCCTGAACCCAATTACTGCACCACCATACAAAACTGTTAGTGAGATATTATGAACAAATAGTCTCAAATCCACCAAAACATTGCATAAAACGGACCCCCTAGAAGAATCAAATGCAAAACCTTTATTCAGTACCTGCTGTTGCTTATTGGTCAAGGCCACTGAAGAGATATTCACAACTAGGTCCTCGCAACTTTTCTTCACACAGCCAGAGCAAGTTCCAATTGGCCTGTCAGCAATGTCCTCTTTCAGCCTTAACTGCCAATGCTCTGTGACCAGCCCTGCTCTTTCTTTGCAATTAGTGGTTCTGGTAGTCAGAGGTGTAAAAAAAAAACCCTGTAGTCAAACTGTCCATCTTAGGATCCATTCTAGCTGGACCCAAGATCAACATTTTTTCCACAGCATGAGCCCCCAAATGAACCCTATTCCCTCCAGCCAATAAGGAGGTAGAGAGCTGAGTAGATATTTCAGTCCGTGAAACTTGGGTACACACATTACTAAGATCATCAACATGATACTTATACTAACAGTGGATACTAATTGATGTCCAACACTCCTCTTCCTGTTGGAACACGTAGACAACTTGCTCTTAGGCCATGAAAAAATCCGACCATTCTGAACATCTGCAGAATCTCTGGCCAACTTCTTATGCTTAACGTCTTGTAAGCATTTTTCATAAGCAGTTACATTCAGAAGAAGATCATCTATTTTTAGTTTGCAGATCATGGAAGTTAAAAGAAGATCAACCCTGCTAAAATCACTGCTTCAGTAGTTTTAAAATTATTTATTAATAACCTAATATAATTAAAACCAAGCTCTTTTTTGCATGCTGCAGAATCAGGGATTTAGTATACCTGGTGGTGTGCACTGTCTGCAAAAGTTTTTATGCTGGAAAAATCAATAGGACCTTAAGGGATAATGTGTATGGCATCAGTAAGCAGGACAAGAAAATTGCCCTGTGCGAACATGTTTTGACTGCTGGTGCTGCACATAGTTTTAAAATTTCTGTACTGGAATTACTCAGGTTAGGAATAAGGGGAGGTGATGTTAAAACTAAAATAGAAAGCATTGAAACTAAATGGATACTTGAACTGCAGGGTGATAAGGGCAAGGGGCTTAAAGAACATGTCCTGTTAAAACCATTGTTGAGATTATATGCTCTAAGGCGGTGAATTTGAAAAGTTTATTTAAATGGTGCTTGTGCATTTTGTTTTAGATCTGAGAAAGTGAATGGTGAGGGCGTGAAAGCGTTAATCTCTTTTAATATTGATTTCAATAGTTTTAGCATTTTGTTCATTAAAGTTTTCGTACCTGCCGTGTCGACTGGTTATTCTTCTGCTTTTGGGATTTACTGTTGTGTGTTTAGCCAATCATATATGTTTGCTCTGTTTTTTTTCTTTTTCACATAAATTTCAAACAGTTCATTGTTATCTTCACACTTAATTGTCTTACAGTTACACATTTTAAAGTTCATTTCTTTATCTTTTGGTCATAAATTATGTATAATTTTGCATATTAATTTCCTTCATTTATTTGGTTAGCATTGCCACCTCACAGCAAGAGGATCTCCGGTTTGATTCTTGGCTGGGGTGCCTTCTGTGTGGAGTCTGCATGTCCGCCCTGTGGTCACGGAGAGTTTCCTCGTGCTCCGGTTTCCTCCCACATCCCAAAGACATGCTGTAGGTGGATTAGACACTCTAAATTGGCCCTAGGTGTGAGTGTGTGCATGTGTGTGCCTTCTGTGGAAGGTTGGGCGCTGGGCTGGCAACTCGACACTGTAAAACTCCACTGCCAATCATGAGTGGACAGGTAATCCGCTGTGGCGACCCCTAACTGGAAAAAGCCAGAAGAAGAAGAATTTCCTTCATTTAATTGTTTAGAATAATATTCCAAATACAGCTTTGTTACTTTTAAATACTGTAACAGTGTTTACATTTTTAAATTTACAGTATGTATGCTAGGCAAATGTAAACTTTACATGACTGAATTAGCCTAGTACACATCTATGAACCTATGAATGGTCAAAGGGCAAACTATGTATCTATATATGCATACATGCACAAAATCAATATATTTCCTCACTGCAAATGGGCTCCTATCACTCTACTAGGAATGCAGTTTAGACTATGGTTGTGAACATCACCAGCAATGTGACTTATATAACAGACTTATTATATGATAAACACATGTATGTAGTCCTTAACATTTGCCTTTGTTGCCATTGTTTGCAATAACTGTATATTACTGGCATTCCCTGAAAAAGAAAATACACATTTACCTCCTGAATGAACTTCCTGACTACTAAAAGGAGAAACAGTACAAAGATAAATAATAAGCAAACATTTTACAGACAGACAGGCTGGTTGAACGAGTATTAGAGTTTCAGTAAGATGCATTTGCATTAGGATTGTTTAACAGATATAGCTCACAGCACATCTGCCAGGCAATGATACAAGTTTATGTCTAAGACGTGCAATACATAGGGCCAGCCACATTCCATGACTGACAAAGTGATACTTTGTGTCATTTTCTTTTCAGTATATATGTGTGTCTTTAAATATACATGTGTAGGATGTAGGGCAACTGGTCGATTGACCACAAAGTCAACGACCAGAATATCAATATATTCACCCAACAGTGACATATTTTGTGCATGCGGAACATCACATTATCATTATCAATCTGGGGAACTAACCACTGGGCCACCATGGTGAATGTTGCCATTTTCTCCTCTACACAGCAATATCGAAGTTGGTAAATTTATTTGAGGGGGAGTGTGGAAGGCCAAGCCCCCCACATAGGTGGGTTTAATTTGCTTCAGTTTGTGTTTTTACCATGGTGGCCCAGTGATTAGTTTCCGGGAGTGACAATGCAATGTTCTGGGTGTTCGATATTATGCCATTTCACTAATGTGGTCTCGACATTCAGCATTTAGAGTAAGTGGATTTTCGATTTTATAAAGCAGTCTATATATATATATATATATATATATATATATATATATATATATATAAAACATTTTTATTTCTTTATTTATTTTTTGCTGATCTAACTGTTAAACAAAGTCTATTTTAAGAATTCTAGTTCTAATAATATGCTACTCTAAAACACTGAGGGGCTACATTTATCTTTTCTGTCCAAGTTTAGGGCCCCAGCAGCAGTCTGACTAATAGCAACACCTATCCAATGCAGCTTAGTGTACTGACCTTCCAGAAAATATTTCCCTCTTAAAATGGATGAATTTCTTTTCACTACAAAAGTCGAGAAGCAGCAGCATGCCTAAATTAGTAAAAATATAGCTGAACTAATATAACTTATACCTGTCACTATATCTGTGAAAAAAATAAAGATGGAAACAAATAATTTAAAATAAATGTTTTTACAGGGGAAAGCCCCTTGCATACTCACATGGGGAGTTTCACCCACCACCATGTAACTATTCTCATTCTGTGATTGCTGCAACTCAAAGAGTAAGCAAAAACATTATAGCATTTTCTCCAAGACTCCATGACCTCAAACTGAGTACACTGCACCTATTGCCCCAATAAAATTAATATTTTATGAAACACCACAGAAAAAAACACAATTTAATTAAAAAAAAAAAAAGTTATGTTCTTACCATAATGTTCCATCTGTGTTGTCCATTTTCATTCTTCCTCAATTTATGGGTTCGGATCTGATCCTCAGATCTGACTCGGCAGTTAGTAGAGCTCGTGGTAACCAAAAAGCTCTCAAGCTTCACCAACCCCTAACAGACCCCAGATCTTGTTTGCAGATTTACCTAAAGTAAGACATGCCAATGTATAGCGTTTATGTCACATTATCGAAAGATGAAAATAATGAACGCTATTTCATCGACCCTAAAATATCTAAACCACATAATATCAAACATTCAGAACAGCGAATTTTTTCCTTTGGAAAAAAATTCACTATTCGAAAAACACATACACACAACACAAACACACCTAAAAACATCAATACACACACATACATATAATTCTACAACTAACCCTACACTAAACTATACCATACACAACTATCTCCACTTACCATAACCCAAACCCTAACCTAAGGTCCGTCACTATTGCACACTCACCTAACAGCGCCTAACCCTAACTCACTTAACCCGCCCCTAAACCTAATTCACCTAACCTCGTCCTAACCTAACTCACCTAACCCATGCCTAATCTTAACCACACAATCGCTTTGCCCACATGAACCGGACCCATAAATCTCCACCACAGTGCTGAAAATGGCTGAAGCCACAGAACCCACGACCAGCAGATTCTTTCCTAGGAAAGAATTTGGTGTTCTGCAACTTCACTAATTTTAGCATTCGATTAAAATTCGATATTAGAACATTCAAAGTTTTAAAACTTTGATGTTCTGATATAGACAATACATGTACACACACACACACACACACACACACACATATATATGTGTCTTCTTCTTCTTCATGTGTGTGTGTGTGTGTGTGTGTGTGTGTGTGTGGGGGATCGGGGAAAAAAAAAGGGCCCCTTTTTTTTGGTTTTTCCTTTTGTTTTTTTTCCTTTTTTTCCGGTTTTTGCTCCTTTCCTTTTTCCCACATCCCAAAAAAAGGGGAAACATGTTTTTTTGAAAAAAAAAAAGGGGGGTTAAACCCCATTTTTTCTATTTTGGCCCCAGTGTGATTGTTATTTTGTCCTGTGAGTCTTAATTTTGCCTTTTGTTGTTGTTAATTCTGGCACCCTGAAAAGAAAAAAATTTCCTCCAATAATTTGCTTAAAAAAAAATACAGGAAAAATTAAAAACTTTTAAAAAAGGGGGTTCATTTAATTTCAAGATGCATTTGCATTAGAATTGCTTAACAGATATAGCTCACAGCACATCTGCCAGGCAATGATACAAGTTTATGTCTAAGACGTGCAATACATAGGGCCAGCCACATTCCATGACTGACAAAGTGATACTTTGTGTCATTTTCTTTTCAGTATATATGAGTGTCTTTAAATATACATGTGTAGGATGTAGGGCAACTGATCGATTGACCACAAAGTCAACGACCAGAATATCAATATATTCACCCAACAGTGACATATTTTGTGCATGCGGAACATCACATTATCATTATCAATCTGGGGAACTAACCACTGGGCCACCATGGTGAATGTTGCCATTTTCTCCTCTACACAGCAATATCGAAGTTGGTAAATTTAGTTGAGGGGGAGTGTGGAAGGCCAAGCCCCCAACATAGGTGGGTTTAATTTGCTTCAGTATGTGTTTTTACCATGGTGGCCCAGTGATTAGTTTCTGGGAGTGACAATGCAATGTTCTGGGTGTTCGATATTATGCCATTTCACTAATGTGGTCTCGACATTCAGCATTTAGAGTAAGTGGATTTTCGATTTTATAAAGTAGTCTATATATATATATATATATATATATATATATATATATATAGGTTCATAGGTTTATACTAGGCTATCTGCCCTAAGGCATTTATAAGCCTAGCCCAAAGTTTTGTGGCTTACGCCACCCCTTATATGAAAAAATACTGTGCCCATTAGTTTGTTGTGCCTCTGTCCAGCAGTGACACAGAGATGATTCCCGGGGTAAACCTACGAACTCCCATCCACAGGTCAAGATTTCTCTTGAACAGAGCCAGTGAGGTGCTCTGCTTCACATGGACAGGGATTTTATTCCACAGCATAGGGAGTCTCTGAGTGATAAATCTATCCCTCCAGCACGTCCTATTTATATCTGTGCTAAGGTTTAAGTCGCTTGCTCTAGTGGTTTTGGTGGATTTGGATTTTTGAGGTGGAGCATGTCCATTAATTCCAGGTTGGACATGGCCTTGTATGTCAGGCACATGTCACCTCTGAGCAGGCGGTATGCGACTGAATAGAGCTGGAGTTTCTTCAATCTGGCAGCATATGACAGATTTTGGAGTCCCTTTATCCTTTTGGTGAGGAACTTTTGGGGTCTCTCCAATTGCTGCAGATGTCAGGTGAGATACATCCCGAATGGGGCATTGTACTCGATCATTGGTCTGATAAGTGAAGAGTACAGGGGAACAATGACCTCACTAGATCTGGATGTGAATCCCTTCATGATCAGGTGGGCAATGTAGAAGGTCTTTCTAACCACTTTAGCAACGGAGTGTCAAAAGAAAGGCCACTGTCAACCTGGGTCCCCAGGTCCCTGATAACCTCTTCTGTGCTTAGTGGATTGCCGCCTATATGGTAGCTTGGGGTTACCTTGTTTTTCCCGAAGGATATGACTATACATTTTGGCGTTTAACTTCAGGCCATGGCTCTGGCACCAGCTATCTGTTTCCGTGAGTCCCTTCTGAAGGATATCCGTGTCCGATGCACTTTCCACTATGGCCAGTTTGCAGTCGTCTGCAAACTTTGTCAGCCAAAGTCCTCCCATGTTGGCCTGTACTTCTGAGAAGTAGATGCGAACAGTAGGGGCCAAGGACCAAGCCCTGTGGGACACCACTTGTGACCGGCTTGGAGTCTGACATAGCGCCAGCAACTCTAACCCTGTGGGTTCTGTCCTTAAGCCAGTTTGCAACCCATCTTGTGACATATGGGTTTACATTTAAGCTGGTAAGTTTTTCTACAATACCCAAGTGGGGTATTGTGTCGAAAGCCTTTGCAAGGTCAAGGTAGGCTGTATGGACTGCCTTTCCCTCATCAATGGCCTTGGTGACTGTTTCGAAGAAGTCGACCAAGTTCAAAAGGCATGATCTACCCTTGACGAAGCCAAACTGGGTCGGGTCCAATGTCTGCAAGTCCCCTATATCTTTGTTTATGAGCTCCATTATGATCCTCTCCATAGCTTTGCAGACTAGACTTGTTAAGCTTATGGGGTGGTAATTACCAGGGTCCGTAGAGGCACCGCCTTTGTGGAGTGGGACCACAGTTGCTGTACGCCACTCCTTGGGTACGTATCCTGTGGTAAGGCTGAAATTAAACAGCTGCCTTATGTGCGGGTTTAATTCCTCATTTAGCTCGTGTAGCACACAGCCGGGGACACCATCCGGTCCCATTGATGCTGTGTTTTTAGCTTTAGAGAGAGCAGCTTTCACCTGCGCATTTGAGATGTCTGGGAGGCTACACTCGGCTGGGATAGTTATCTCTCCTTTAGGGGAGAGGGGTGAAGTTTGCACTGAATCTGTCTGCCAGTATGTTGGCAATGTCTGTGGGTTCAGTGATTTTTGTATCATTTTGGACTAATTCTGAGCATATCTGGGAGTTTCCACCCAGGTTCCTAACATAGCTGAAAAAGGCCTTATGATTGTCCTTTGAATCCATGGCAATTTTTCTCTCAAAATTGGCCTAGTTGATTTTATGAGTGCTCGTATTTTCTTTCTAATAATGATCAGGGTGACTTCCCTTTTATGGATTTTGTTCTATCATGTAATAGCTTTCTCCTCTTATTGTAAAGTTTGTTAATGGCTGGGGTCCACCAGACTGGACGTTTGCCCTTTGTGGAAAGAGTCTTGGTTTTATTTGGGATTGCCTGATCCATGCAGTCCTGGAGGTGTTCATAGAAGGCATTTGTAAGGGCTTCCGCAGCTTGGGTTGTGGTTTCCACTGGCTCAGGGGCCTTGAAGGATACCACACCAGTCTTGAGTAGTGTGAAGTTTGCTTTAGAGAAGTTCTTCACTGTGGTCTTTTTTGTTTGGGGTGGGGGCGGGATGTGGATTTCCAGTGAGATTAGTTTATGATCAGATCTCACCAATGAGTGTTATACTTCCGGTGTGGAGCATTTTGTCCCCATGTTTGTGATAATGAGATCTAGTATACTTTCTCCTCTCATGGGAACAGTGACTAGCTGTTCCATGGCATTTGAATTTATGAACTCCAGGAACTGTTGGGCTAGAAAGTTATGGCTTGAGTAATGTTCCCAGTCTATATTCAGGTAGTTGAAGTCACCCAATATGATGGTGTTTGGAGATACATTTATACCCTCCAGTGTCTTCAGGAAGGCTGTGTGGGGTTCCTGAGTTTGAGAGGGTGGTCTGTAGCATGCTACAATTTGTAGAGCAGTTTTGCCTATGGTTAGTTGCACCTGGATGGTTTCCGAAGCTTCGTGCATTGCCACCAACCTGGAGGTGTGGGTATCCTTTATGAATATGGATACACCCCCTCCTTTTGTGGTGTGGTCCGGGTTTTGGGGCCAGAACGCATGATATGAGGTAAAATCTAATAGTGCCGGGGTGCTCTCAGGAGCCTTGAACCAGGTTTCAGTTACAGCACAGACATCGATGTTCTCCATACTGAGAAGGGCCTTGAGTGCGTGCAGTTTGAGATTTAGACTTCTGGCATTGAGCAGCATTACCCTCAGTTTCTTCCCATTTTTGTTTTCTAGGGTGGTAGGTTTAGAATTTGAGCCTTGCCTAAAAAAGGAACTATGGGGGTGGCAAGAGCCTTAGCCAATATCCGGAATCCCAGGGGTGACAGGTGCAAGCCGTACCTTGCGAAGCAGCGTGGCTTGTCAAGCATGTCATCCCAGGCAGACAGACACTGGATCCCCTTTGAATGACACCAGACATTAAGCCAATTGTTAAAGCTGATCATCTTGTCTCTATATTGTGGCATCATTCTTGGTGAAGGAAGGATACTGCTCAGGGTCAGGGTCATACCTGCCTGGGCTACATAATCAGAGAGCTCCTCTATGTCTCTTTTCATGTAGTCCAGGGAGGTACGTCTCAGGTCGTTCACACCAGCATGGACAATGACTGTGTCATATTTGTACTTGCCGTGGAGTGACCCAAGTGCTTGTGTTATGTGGCGGATTCTAGCGCCCGATAGGCAGCTTACTGTGACCCTCTCCTTGTTCAGCCTGGTGAGTGGAACGTCAGTGTGTCTGACTATGGAGTCACCTATGACAAGTATGTTTGGTGTTGTATTTGGCCTTAAGGGCTGTGACTGCTTTGCACACTGATGTTGTGGTTTATGTGTTGCTTGTGGGGTGTCTTGAGGTAGCAGTTGTTTGGGTGTCTGCTTTGGAGGCCTCTGCTGTTTAGGTAAATTTTTACTCAGAGCCTCCAAGTATGTCTTTGTGTGTTTATGTGTTTGATTCAGTGGTGTGGTAGCATTATGTGAGGCTGGTTTTGTTGTGTGTGTAGTTGCCTTCTCCTCCTGTCTGGTCTTGCCAGTCCTGAGTTGAGAGAGCTCAGCCTCCAGTTTGGCTAAATAGCTGCATCTCTCGCAAGTATTTGTGTTAAGTGGGAGGAGGAGAGGGTTGTCTGTGTACAAGAGGCAATTGTAACATTGCCTCAATATTCCCAGATTCACCAACTGGGCAGGAGAGGACGCCAGCATCTGGCCCTTCGACATGCTAGAAAAATTAAGAAGTTAGGTATGAGACTGAATAAGAGAGGACTTAGTAAGGAAGTGGGTACTCCTGGGGGGGTTTTGCAAGTGAGGGACTTTGTATAATATAGAAGTGACAAGTGCTGAGCTTTTTTTTTTTGAGAAAAAAAAAAACTTTTAGGAACAAGTGCTGCGCTTTTTAGTCAAGGGATATACTGTTTAGGTTACTAGTAGAGCAGTTCTAAGGGAAAAATGAAGAACAGACTTTATGGAGCCAGAAAAAGTTTAACCTTGTTAAACCCGGCGCTGCCGATGCTGCTCTAGTGGCAACTCAGCTAAATCGCGCTAAAGCGTGCTTTATAGCAGGGGGCTGGAAAAGGCAGGAAATGACCCAAAATGGCCACTGAACTACAAGTTACTGTCTTAAACCACTCCTCTGAGGACAAACAGGCAGCTCAGCACTCCCCACTCCCACTGGTGAGTAAAAGAAACTTCCCCTGACCAAACAAAGAAAATGGAGAAGTACAGGAACCAAGACAAAGCCCAGGGATCAGCAAAATCTGATCACTGGAACAAACTAACCAGGAAAGTTAGGAGAACAAGAATATTTTTTGTTTTTTCAAGTTTTTTTTCACAGACTGAACAGAAAACACAATAAATGCTTTGCTTTTCGATTAAATGCTATCAAAAGCTAGTACACTTGAGTGTATTAGCCTGTAGTTTAACTTTTAAGCAAACTTAAACTAAGAAGTGCAACCAACAATTAAAGCTTACAAAAACAGTAAAAACAGGTAATACCACTATAAAATAGACAGAAACAGTCGTCGATAAACACAAATGGTCGAAAAATGCAAGAAAAAATACTTAAAATCTGGAAAGTTGCTTTTCCTTTCTCTGCTGCTCTAGGAACTCTGCTGGATACCACGAGGAGCTGTGCTGAGTTCTCTACAGCCAGAAAAGCCTGCCAAAGCGTGCTTTATAGCAGGGGGCTGGAAAAGGCAGGAAATGACCCAAAATGGCCACTGAACTACAAGTTACTGTCTTAAACCACTCCTCTGAGGACAAACAGGCAGCTCAGTACTCCCCACTCCTACTGGTGAGTAAAGAAACTTCCCCCTGACCAAACAAAGAAAATGGAGAAGTACAGGAACCAAGACAAAGCCCATGGATCAGCAAAATCTGATCACTGGAACAAACTAGCCAGGAAAGTTAGGAGAACAAGAATTTTTTTTTTTTTATCAAATTTTTTTCACAGACAGAAGAGAAAACACAATAAATGCTTTGCTTTTCAATTAAATGCTATCAAAACCTAGTACACTTGAGTGTATTAGCCTGTAGTTTAACTTTTAAGCAAACTTAAACTAAGAAGTGCAACCAACAATTAAAGCTTATAAAAACAAGAAGAACAGGTAATACCACTATAAAATAGACAGAAACAGTCGTCGAATGACACAAATGGTCGAAAAATGCAAGAAAATATACTTAAAATCTGGAAAGTTGCTTTTTCCTTTCTCTGCTGCTCTAGGAACTCTGCTGGATACCTATATATATATATATATATATATATATATATATATATATATATATATATATATATATATATATATAAAAAACCTTTTTATTTCTTTATTTATTTTTTGCTGATCTAACTGTTAAACAATGTCTATTTTAAGAATTCTAGTTCTAATAATATGCTACTCTAAAACACTGAGGGGCTACATTTATCTTTTCTGTCCTAGTTTAGCGCCTCAGCAGCAGTCTGACTAATAGCAACACCTATCCAATGCAGCTTAGTGTACTGACCTTCCAGAAAATATTTCCCTCTTAAAATGGATGAATTTCTTTTGACTACAAAAGTCGAGAAGCAGCAGCATGCCTAAATTAGTAAAAATATAGCTGAACTAATATAACTTATACCTGTCACTATATCTGTGAAAAAAATAAAGATGGAAACAAATAATTTAAAATAAATGTTTTTACAGGGGAAAGCCCCTTGCACACTCACATGGGGAGTTTCACCCCACCCGCTTTGCTTAACTATTCTCACTCTGTGATTGCTGCAACTCAAAGAGTAAGCAAAAACATTATAGCATTTTCTCCAAGACTCCATGACCTCAAACTGAGTACACTGCACCTATTGCCCCAATAAAATTAATATTTTATGAAACACCACAGAAAAAAACACAATTTAATTAAAAAAAAAAAAAGTTATGTTCTTACCATAATGTTCCATCTGTGTTGTCCATTTTCATTCTTCCTCAACTTATGGGTTCGGATCTGATCCTCATATCTGACTCGGCAGTTAGTAGAGCTCATGGTAACCAAAAAGCTCTCAAGCTTCACCAACCCCTAACAGTCCCCAGATCTTGTTTGCAGATTTACCTAAAGTAAGACATGCCAATGTATAGCGTTTATGTCACGTTATCGAAAGATGAAAATAACGAACGCTATTTCATCGACCCTAAAAAATCTAAACCACATAATATCAAACATTCAGAACAGCAAATTTTTTCCTTTGGAAAAAATTCACTGTTCCGAAAAACACATACACACAACACAAGCACACCTAAAAAACATCAATACACACACATACACTTATAATTCTACAACTAACCCTACACTAAACTATACATACACAACTATCTATCCACTTACCTTAACCCAAACCCTAACCCTAAGGTCCGTCACTATTGCACACTCACCTAACCCGCGCCCTAACCCTAACACACTTAACCCACCCCTAAACCTAATTCACCTAACCTGTGCCCTAACCCTAACTCACCTAACCCATGCCCTAATCTTAACAACCACACAATCGCACACTTACCTGAACCCGACCTATAAATCTCCACCACAGCGCTGAAAATAGCGAAGCCACAGAACCGGCCAACCAAATTCTTTCCCTAGGAAAGAATTTGGTGTTCTGCAGCTTCACTAATTTTAGCATTCGATTAAAACGGGTCGATATTAGAACATTCAAAGTTTTAAAACTTTGATGTTCTGATATAGACCCAATACATGCACACACACACACACACACACACACACACACACACATATATATGTGTGTGTGTGTGTGTGTGTGTGTGTGTGTGTGTGTGTGTGTGTGTGTGTGTGTGTGTGTGTGTATCTGTAGCTCAGTATTAAGGACAGCGGTGTCTTTACAATATCTTGTTCTTCCAGAAATCTATTGTGATAAATTTTGGGGGATTGTTGGGCGGGAAGCTGAGGAAGAATGAAAATGGACAATACAAATGGAACGTTATGGTGAGAACATAACTTATTTATCTGATGTTGTCCATTTTCATTCTATCCTCAGTTGTTGTGACAGAGTCCCCAGCTACCTAAAATCCCAGGTGGACTCTTCTATGGAAGGATATTTCTGAAAACAACTGAGCCAAAGGCTGCTCTTCCCCTCTAGACCAGATCCAGTTTGTAATGAGTGATAAAGGTATGAGGGTTTGCAGAAGTAGTTTCCGCACATATTTCATCCATGGAAGCTCTATATAGACAGATTGTAGAGGTCGCCATGGACCTAGCTGAGTGGCCTTTTAGAGGTTTCATCAAGGTTAGACGCAACTTGTTATAGATAAATGAAATGCAATGCATTAGCCATCTGGCTAAAGTTATCTTTGCAACTGGTTTGCCCAATTTCAAATCTGCAAAATACAGAAAAAAATTATTTGTCTTTCTAATTTCTTTTGTCCTATGCAAGTGAAAATGTAACTGTCTATGAGCATCCAATAAATCCAACATATATTCAACTTTGTTAGTAAATTTAGGAAAGAATACTGGCAAATTAATGGATTGATTGATACTGGATTCTGACACCACCTTAGGAAGGAAAGATGCATTGGTATGTAAAGTGACTCTATTCTTGTGAGAAATCAAGTAGGGAGGTCTAGATGACAATGTTTGAAGTTCTGTACTTCTTCTAGCAGAGATAATGGCCACCAGAAAGATAGTTTTCCAGGTCAGGAACTTAAGATCACATTTAGCTGCTGGTTCAAAGGGAGAATGAATTAAGTTCAAATCCCATGGTGGAGTACGATCCTTATACAGGAGTCTCAGTAGGAGTTTGCTCTCAAAAAATGCTTTACAAACTTTAGAAGAGGCCACAGAAGAATTTTCAAATCCAATATGAAAGTTAGATATTGCTGTTAATTGAACTTTAATTGTTGAGAAGCTAGCCCCTCATTAAAAATTGTAGCCAAAAATTCAGGTATACTATGTATCAAAGCAGATAGGGGGTCAATGTATTTTTGTTGCGCCCAGCAGAATCTTTCCATTTACCTGTGTAAAGTCTTCTTGTAGAAGGCTTATGGGAAGACAAAAGAATATGATGGACAGGGGGTGAGAGCATAGGTTGTCTGGCTACTAATGGAACTAGAGAAACCACACTGTTAGCTTGAGGCTTAAGATATCCAGATGAATCATACCTGTCAGGTGTGACAGGATGTCTGGAATCGGATTCAGAATCCGAGGTTGACAAAGTAGATGAGGCCATAGGAAGGGAAACCATATCTGTCAAGGCCAGGGCGGTGCAATGAGGATGACTTTGGTCTTCAACCTGGCAGCTTTCTGCAAACATTTTGGAATTAGGGATATTGGCAGGTAAGCATAAAGTAGACCAGGAGGCCAGTAAAGAAGTAGAGCATCCCTCGGTGATTCCCCTGTAGGGGGAATTAGAGCAAAGTACCCTGCTGCATTTGTTGTTTAGGGGGAAGCAAAAAGATTGCAGCAAGGCTGGCCCCACTGATGGAAAATCATTTTTGTCACTTTCATGTTGGGAGATGATTAGTGAGGTAGGAGAATGGACCTGCTCAATTTGTCTGCTATCACACTGGACTTCCCTGGCATGTGCTTTGGTATGAGAAAGTGGTTTGATGAGATCTTCCATTGCCACACTCTGAGTGCTTCTTGACACAAGGGGTAACATCTGGTTCCTCCTTGTTTGTTGATGTACAAAACTACTGTCATATTGTCTGTTGGAATTGCAATTGTATCTAAAGGGAGACTGTCCTGGAAGGCCTGCAATGCTAAGAGCACTGCTCTCATCTCTAGGATATTGATATGCAGATTGGCCTGTTCGGGGGACCAAATGCCTTGGACTGGTTTCCCCAGAAAGTGCCCCCTCATCCAATCTGGGAAGCGCATGTGGTTGCTATGGTCTTTGGTTGAGGGAGAATGAAAGGATGGCCTTGTAGAACCTGATTTGACTGAATCTACCACCAGGTATATGTCTTGCATGCCTGAGAGATTCTTATTTGTGCTTACATGCTCTGGTAAAGAATCGACCACTGTGTTGCTAGCATCCATTGAAGAATTGTCATATGAAATCTTGCTAGAGGAACTAAGATGATGGCAGCTGACATTGACCTCAAGGCCTGATGGATCAACTGGGCTGAAATCTTGATATTGCAAATTATTCTCATGGCAAGGAATACAATAGTCTGAATTCTTGAGAGAGGAAGAGAAGCTGTTTCTGATATCGTATTGAAGACTGCTGTTATGAATTCCAAATTTTGTGTTGGTTGTAACTGAGACTTCTCTATTTATGGTTATCCTCAGATGAGAGGAAATGTAAAGTACTTGATCTCTTGCTCATATTAGTAGATGCCTGGTCAGGGCAGTGATGAGCCAGTTGTCTAGCTTTGGAAACATTCAGAATCCCAGCAGTCTCAAGTGAGCTGCTACCACTGCCATGTATTTGGTGAACACCTTGGGGGCTGTGGTGAGGCCAAAGGGCAGTGTTCTGAACTGATAGTGACTGGTTTCCAGCTAGAAGCATAAATACCTTCTGGATTGTCTGTTCATTTTTATCTAATAGTATGCATCCTGAAGGTCTATCAAGCACATACATTTGTCCTTGCCTAGGAAGGGTAGAATGGAATGAACCATGACCATGCAAAACTTTGTATGTTGAACTGACTTGTTCAAAGTGCTGAGATCCAAACTTGGTCTCCAATCCCCTGTTTTCTTTGGCACTAAAAAGAATCTTGAGTAAGTTCCAGATTCTATCTGGTCTGGTAGGACCTCCTGGATGACTGCTTTTTCTAGCAGCTTTTTTGTTTCTAGTACTGCTGCTTTCCTCTGACTGGGTGGAACATTGGGAATTTTACATACAGTTAAGAATGGAAGGGAAAAGGGAATTATATAGCTTCTGGAAATAATCCTCTGCACCCATGCATCTCTTATTATATCTAGCCAGGCTCTCTGGTGCAGGGATAGTTGACCCCTGATTGCTTCCAGAGGGGGACAATTGGGCTTCCTTTTAAGAGTGCTGATAGGGTCTATCAGAGAAAGAATCTTCGGACCCTTGGATTTGTCGACCTCCTCTGCCACGTGGGCATTGTTGTCCATTAGAGTTTGCCCCTAAGGTAACTATTTCCATGTGTGTCCTGGAAAGGACCCTGGGACTTTCTGACCCACATCTTCTGACTGCCTCATTGATTCTGAGAAAAGGATCTTTGAGGGGTCAGAAAATGTACGCCCACTGCAGAGAGGGTCTTTCCATACTTTTTACACCTGGATAATGTGTCCTTCACTTTTGGACCAAACAAGGAACTGCAGTCAAAGGGAGCATTGGCAAATGAGGACTTGAAAGACTCCACAAAATCACATAAGTGCATCCAGGCATGTCACCTAATGGATATGCCTGAACCCACTGTCATTGAGGCTCCTTCGGCTACATGTAAGATAAGCCTCATGGATGAATTCAAAATGGATTGGAGGGTAGACAACTGAGAGGCTACAAATCATTGAGCCTCAGCAGTAGAGGTCCCAATAAGGGATTTTGATAGTGCCTTGATTAAGTCCTTTTGTAGTCTAGTAAAATGTGCCAAATAGTTCAGTGACCTAAGGGCAATGGTTACTGACACATACACACACTTTCCAACCCTGTCCATTGCCCTAGAATCCCTGTTAGGGGTATGAACAGAGGAACTTTGTTCAGCAAGTTCCATCTTGGTGGCCACTGCCATGACCATGGCATCCATGGGCACCCACTTACTCCAGAATTCCTTCCTGACAGGGGAGCCAGAATCCAATCTGGCCTCTTAGGGATTGGCTCAACCAAGTCAGGATCCTTCCATGCCCGCTGAGAGACCAAATCAATGAGCTCACTGGCAGGTGGAGTAACCCTGGAGATTGACAGGCCAGCTCCAAAGGGCTCTAGAAATATTGATTCCTCTGGTGAAGGGTTGCTGGAAGACCAGCCATCTTTCTGCTTAAGGATCTCAAGGATGTCTCTGAATTTGATGTCTTCTGGAGGTGATCGTGGGCACCCTTTCCCTTCATCAAAATCAGTATCTTCAGTGACTGATTCTTGTAGAGATTCCAAGTGAATCATCTTACACTTTATCTTCCTAGGGACATCCTCAGTGGGATGTTCCAGTGAAGTGTTGGAAGAGATTGTAAAACACTGCTGGTTGTTCTGGGGGTCTTGAGCTGGCTGCCCCTGTGGCGTAAAATAATGTGGCGCCAGGCACAGAGACATTTAGAAACTAGATTGGAGATCCAAGGGGGTGCAATCCATCTGTCCTGTTGCAGCAAAAAATACTCTCTTCACTACCTCGAAGGCAGACCACTCCAGAGAGATGGAAGACATTGGCCCTTAGAAGGCAGGTTCTGGACCACTGCCTCCCTCTGCCCAGAAATCAATCTCCCAGAAGAGGAAGTTAGAGCTGAGCTATCCAATGACAAAGATCTGACGGTAGTTTTGAAAACCTTGGAGTCAACTCCAATGCCCCAGAGCCGAAAAGGAAGCTTCGGCTCCAAGAGTCATCTTAATCTGAAACTGTCACAGCCGGTGCACTCAGAGAAAGCTTCAGATCCGAAGATAAAGTATTCTTTGGATATGAGCCAGACTAATCTGGAAGATTCAGATTCAGGGACTCTAAAGCAACCAGAGAGATCGGGGAAGGAGCAGTTGGTGGTATTTTGGCAGATAGACAGGCTTCCTGACCCAAGAAGGTAGGAGCCAGTAAAATACCCATCTGTATCTGCTCCAAGAGAAACTTCTTCATCATTCTGTCCACATCTTTCTCAGTCAAACTGCTGGCAGAATGAGATGAGGAAAGGGATGGTGACTTAGATCAACACCTTTCCAAAAAAGGTGAGTGAATCCTGGAAGGCACTGGGATATATAGGAGAATACATAGTCATAGGAAGGCTTATCAGATCTGAAGCAGTAGGATCCATAAATTTTTTCATCAGTTCCGAGACTGTTGGATCCATTGATTTCTTCTTATGATTCTTGGTATTTTCCTTGACGGCTCAAAGATGGAGTCGAGGAGGTAGGGGGCCTAGAAGACTTAGAGAATGACTCCTTAGATTTTATTTTGGGGGACTGAGCCCCAGAAATAGCTTTGCCAAAGGAGACGGAAGCAGTACTTTAATAATCAACTTATTCTTTCTATCGGCAACTGCCCTGGGATTGACGTTTTTGCATAGTGTACAACCCGTGTCTATATTATATTATATTGCAGAAAGCTGTTTACAGAGAATATGACAACATCAACCCATAAACAGCAAAACTCACTAATGCGAACAGCCAGGTCAGTGATTTTTTTCCTAGGGAAAAAATTGCTTGGCCATCGCCGTGAAATTGCCCTTTACCCCACTGTAGTGCGATCTCAGAGTTGGTATATTTAGTTAGGGTGGGTGTGGGGGGGTGAAGCCCCCCACTTTGTAGTGATTTAGGTGGTGTGTCATGTCTGGCTGGTCTGCTGATTTTTTCCCTAGGAAAAAAATCACTGACCTGGCCATTCGTGTTACTAGGTTTTCACTGTTTATGGGTTGATGTTGTTGTATTCACTGTAAACAGCTTTTGGCAACATAATATAGACCCATACAACCCTCCTGGAGATGTTGACGGTGCAAACAGTAAACACAAAGAGTATGAGCATCAAAAAAGGCCAAATTGTGCCCTCATTTTTGACACTTCTTGAAACTGGACAGTCCTTTTTCAGACATAGCGATGAGTAAAAGGAGACGGTGAAGAAGACCTTTCTTTTTTTGAACAATAGAAAAGGAAATAGCAATGGGACTACACTATCATGTAGAAATAGAAAGAAATAGGGAACAAGTTACCAGTGATGGTAAACAAGAATTACAGAAAATATAATAATGGTAAGGAAGAAATAACACTAATAAGATTTATAAGAAAATGGGAAAAAAATGTAAAGAATAATACAAAAAAAAACAAACTTATCTGAAGGATAATTTGAGAGCTAAGCAGTAAATGAGATCTGGGGTATGTTAGGGGTTGGTGCATTATAGGTAAGGGTGAAGCTCGGGAGCTTTTTGGTTACCAAGCGCTTTACTAATGGCCTAGTCAGATCCAAGGATCAGATCCAAACCCATCAGTTGAGGATAGAATGAAAATTGACATCAGATTAAAAATTTCAAAAACAAGAAGCATCTAACAATGCTAACCAAGAAACACTACAGGCAAACTAGACTCAAGCCCCTGCAGATAAACTCAGCCACACCCTGCAGCCCCTTTTCCCTCTAGCCCACAAGTCTTGCTTTTCACACAACAGGCATAACATGGAGGGAAATGAATATCTGAAGCTTCATAGTCCATGGATCAGGCATGGAAGTCGGAGTCATCTCAGTGCAGTGTCATTTTTTGTAACAAGTGGAAATTGTTTGTTTTAGACGTGAAACCTTCCACGGTTGGCCAGCCAGTGCAAAATAATAATCACTCTGCTGAGTCTAGGAAAGATATACTCCTTTATGTACCCATAATGCTGCGCCAGAGTGCAGTTACTTCTTAGATGAATTATGCTCCTATGACCCTACACTTGTACAATGCATAACCAGAGTGTTCTCCAATAATATTCACTTGCACGAGGATGTATTTATTTACATTTTCATATTTTATCATCAGCACAGGGCATCAGTCCCAGCACAGGGTGGTGTGACTAAACAAATCTAGCATTATGCAGTAATAAAATACAGGCAGTTTGTTGCTATACATGCAAATATGCTATATTGAACAGGATGCAGAATGTTTTGTAAAATACAAAGATAAAAATGGTAAAGGAGGGTGAAACATGGCACGATTTCATGGAAATAATCAAAGAATTCTAACTGATCAAGTCCCACTCATTGAAGGCACCACTATCAGAGGGATTTATACTATTCTTCAAGACCCAGTACACTGATGGATGATTTCAGCAAAAATCATTAAACTTTCTTCAAAATTGTACTCCATCCTAGGATGTTACATCAATAAAAGGGCCAAAGCAACTTGTATGGGAGGAGGGTAGAAGGGCTTGGCCTGCTCACCTTTCACCTATGGCCATTGACATTTTTTTTTCTTTCTTTGGAATGTTTTTATTGAAATAGTCTACAATAAACTCTCTGTTAACTGGCACCCATGGGGATTGGTAGATGGCAGATAACTGTAGTTTCTGGTTGCTTGAGACTTACTATTAAAAACAGGCCTGACTAATACTGCACCCTATACTATTTGTTTGGTTTGACTTGTTCTTAGATTGGGGAGAGAGTGAATTTATTCCTATCTTCCTTTTTCAAACTATAAAACTCTAAAAATGTAAGGTATGTTTCTGTTTGCGTGTGTGTGTGTGTGGGGGGGGGGGGGGTGGCAGAAAGTGCAACATATGAAAATTGTACTGCATTTCTTCAATTTTTTTTTTCTGGTTGCTTGAGTTCCAGTTAAATGAGAGTTTACTGTATTGATATATTACATTTTGAACTTTATCTAAGCCACCATTATTTTGACTACTTGGGGAAATATGATCAGGGCCTCAGTGAACTTCTCTTACTATTTTTGTCAAGTGGCAGGGTGTGTTATACATCCACCTAAGCTACCAGAAACTCAAGCAGAAAGGACGTCTGTTTAATGTCTCGTCCAAAGGATGACTTACTCAGGAGTGCAACACTTCCTAATGCTGTACTGCTGTGTCAGCAATCCAGTCACCTGGAGTGAGAATAGAACCCACAGCCTTCTAGTCTTCCAGCAACAAAGGTGAATGGGCAATCTATTGTGCTACTGGCACTACCATTAATAAGCATATCTTTGATACTTTTCCTGTAGGGATAATTTTTCTGTTGGCTGCCTCAAGTCACAGTTAAAAGACACTACTCAGATGTTATCTGCAAAAATGACAGCATATTATAAAACTGACCTAAACACTAAATATCTACCATTAAAATGTGTTGGAACATATACTGCTACTATCCTAAGTGGGCCACCTCTGCACCTGAAATCAAGAGTGATACCCCTTCAAGGCGAAAAGGCTATGGCATCTTGCACAACTACTACCCAAGTCTGTGGCAACAAACAAAGTATTCCAAAATAATTATCTGTTCACAAGGGCCATACAAAAGGATCCTCTGTAATACCTGAGGGCAGCATGATTTTCTTCACATCAAACAGATAGATGATATTAAACTTCAACGATTTACACCACTCCAGAATGATGTTTTCTCTGCAGACTAATCAAAATATTCACATTCAAGCAAATGATATGAAAAACTATTCCTTATCCTGTAACTGAGGCTTATTGGTCTTTTTCATGTGCCTCATACCCTTCCACTGATGAATAGTTTTTCCAGTTGTAGCATGTTTTGTGGAGCCTGTCCTTAATGGCTCTGAGTCTGCCTCCTTTTCATCAGAAGCAAAAAAGTAATGATTAGAAAGTGAAAGAGAAACACCTGACCCCACTACAGCCTTCTGACTTCAGCCTTCTTCAGGTTCTCTTATTCAGAGGACAGGGTCACATCAGAATCTGAAGGTTCAGTAGTTTCTGGATGAAAAGTTTTTAAAAAAGCTGAATCTGTTGGGTTTTTGGATTGTAGAGAAGCAGAACAGTCACTAAGACATGTGACCCATACATTACTGAACACTTCTCAGAGCACTTTACTATCTCACCTAAAGTTTCCACAAGAAAATCATCTTCATATAGGGCACGCATTATATTGTGTGCCTCCTTTAAAATAACAACATTGTGGCTACCCTCAATATCCTGTAGTCCTTCAATAAACACGAATAAAAAGCACATCTAGCAAATGCACAACAGTATTGCTAGCAATGTTTAAGTTCGGGAAAAAAAATTTCTTTCATCCAAGTCAAAATGTCGTTTAAATCAAACATTTTTTTAAACATGTGTGTTTAAGCGCATGAAGACAGCACTGCTTGTTGAAGGCCCTAACCGAAATAATACTGGTATGGAAAAAATGCACTTTTAGTCACTGAAATTGAAATTCTGAAAAACAAAATCAAAACAAGGCATTAATTTAGCCTTCTAACAAAACCTATTCAAAAACATAAATGCCAGAGGAAAACTTTCAGTGTGCAATTGCATAAATAACAAGGATGTGTTCAACCCTAAGAACAACAGAGTAATATGTTTGTAAATCCAGCTCTGCATATATCCCTATGCTTTAAATAATGAGATTATTAATGCTGCATCCTCTGTTAGGAATCCAGGCGTTACTGTGGATCACACCTCTCGACTATTCAGATTTTCACATGATGTTCTGATTTTTGCTTCATATGTTTGGTCTGTTCTTCCTAAAATTTGAGGTTTTCTGACAAATCACTAAAGACTGAAGCCACTAAGTAATGACATATATTTGATTTTCCTTCAGAAAATACATGCCTAACATAATCCTGTTATTCCAGCAACTTTCTCTAATTTATAAGAGCCATATTTAGAATTTGTCACTATTTTGGGCTTCTGTCCCCCATTATTTTAGGCTTTGTCCAGATTTCCTTAGCTAAGAGGTTGAGAGCTAATGTAGATGATAGGCTAGGGTTTTGCAGTCATGTAACAGGTGTTGCACATCAGTTATGCAATTATAAAAGATATTCTGAGAACAATCACTAGTAGAGACATCAAGCTATTGACTCCTCTGTATAGTGCCCTTATCTACTTCTGCATATATAATAAAGTCAGTATACAAAAATATAGAGAATTCAGAGAACATTCACTAAGTAAATTTCCAGCCTCTGTGGAGTGAAATAAAAAGACAGATTAAGAGATTTAGAACTCTGTTCTTTGGTTTACAAACTAACGAGGGGCAATGTTATTCTGGCATTTAAATGCCTAAATAATGATGACCTGACATAAGTTTATGGGATCCCATTTACTGATGTAGCGTAAATACAAAGAATAAAAGTCTTTTGGTTAAGTGTAACCATCTTCTTCAACTAAAAACAGCAGTTTTGTCTACAGGCTTGAACTGTGGTATTCCCTACTACTAAACATTAAGTTGTCTAATATTTTGGTTATCTTTAAGCAGGAACTGGATATTTGAGTGGGTAAATTCATGTTCAAGACTAGATTATATGGTAGCAAACTCCCTGAAGACTTTTTTATGGCCTTAAGTTGCTGTAACTACAACACTGAATATTGAGTAAGTCTTTAAAATGCTCAGAAAACACAAATGTAAAACATATGGCATATCAGAAGCCGTTAAGCCACATGGCATAACAAATAAATTTAAAAAATACCATCTATTAAAGAAAAATGTTTCTGGTAGCATATCATTGTATTCTTATTAATGGTCATTGTTATAAAATTACAGAAGAATTAACAGACTGAGCTTGAGAAGTCACTTTTAACACTATCAACTGCTAAGGCCTAGAAATGTGTGTCAGATAACTCAACTGCAAACTGTTCCTGAGCGTTATAAAGTACAGCAAGCCTCTCAGAGTGAATGTTGTATACACAAGCTGAAGCAAATGCAAACATATGAAGGAACAAGATCAACAGAATCCATGTGCTTACTACATGATGAAGTAATTGACTTACCTGCGCTTACCACACGATGAAGTAATTGACTTACCTGTGCTTACCACATGATGAAGTAATTGACTTACCTGTGCTTACCACACGATGAAGTAATTGACTTACCTGTGCTTACCACACGATGAAGTAACTGACTTACCTGTGCTTAACACACGATGAAGTAACTGACTTACCTGTGCTTACCACATGATGAAGTAATTGACTTACCTGTGCTTACCACACGATGAAGTAATTGACTTACCTGTGCTTACCACACGATGAAGTAATTGACTTACCTGTGCTTACCACATGATGAAGTAACTGACTTACCTGCATCATCCACAGATGACATTCCCAATAGCACAGCATCAGGTAAACCACCAGGAGTACAAGCAGTAATTTGTAATTGTTCTGAATAAGGAGAAGCATAGGAGGTAAGCTTTGTCTCTGAACCCCTATCAGAAATAGCTTGTCATGGCATGCTGAGAACATTCATAACAGAAACTATCCCAGAATGCAGTTCCTGGCCATATTGCACTAGTTTGTATAGATACCACCTTGGCCTGTCCCTTGCAAAGAGGTTTATGCCTAGTGGGACTAAACTGGTTTATACAAAATAAAATTAAATTAAAAACCTTTCTTCCCTGTTCTTTTCTCCAGTCTGAAGTTTCTGCAACTTCCAAATATTCATACCACGAACTTATTCAGTCCTGCTGCTGTTGCTATGAACTGCTCTCCATCTATTTACATCTCCTCTCATTCCACGTCCTACCCAGACCTATCACTTACCACTTACACTCGGTCCCCTTAGTTATGGCTCTGTCCATCTTGGCATTATAGGGACATGCTCACAACCTCAACACTGGAGTCCTTAATCATAATTAAACATAACAAAGATGCTAAATGGATAGAAGAAGTAAAAGAAAGAATAAGAAGTTTAAAGGTACAGGATATGAAATGGGATGAAGTAACAGACAGAGAGATCGAAACAAAGTTAAGAAAAGTCCCTAATTGGAAAACCCCAGGCCCAGGTGCAGTATCCAACTTCTGGTTAACAGTATTAACATCTCTGCACGAAGATTTAGCCATAAGTAAGAACTATTTATATGTACACCCTGAACACACACCAACCTGGCTAACAACAGAAAAACAATGCTCCTACTTAAGAGTGAACCTACAAGCTACCCTAAAAATTGTAGACCAATAACTTGCCTTCTGACACTGTCTAAACTATTCACTGGAAGTGATGCTGGCAGAGTTTATAGTCATTTAGAAGAAAACTTAATTATGGCAATAGAACAAAAGGGCAATAAAAGAAAGTCATACAGAAGAAAGGATCATTTGTTGTTAAATAAAGTCATAGTGGAGAACTGTAAAAAGGGGAAGAATCTAAGTATGGTATGGCGTGATTACAAAAAAAGCATTTGATAGTATCCCACATTCATGGATAAAAGAATGCTTAAAAATGTATAAGATACACCCTACACTGATCGACTACATTACAGTGACAATAAAACAGTGGCAGACCACTTTGCAATTAAGCCATGATAAATGACACATTATTATCCCAGGGTTAAAAATTCTAAAGGGGATATTCCAGGGTGACTCTGTCACTGCTGCTGTTCTGTCTTGCCCTTAACCCTTTGCACTGTCTACTTAACAGCTTAGGCCATGGCTATAATTTGGCTCCTAGAAAACAAGAATGTGTAAAGAAGTCACATCTTCTCTTTGTTGATCATTTAAAACTGTATAGCTCATCAGATGAGGAACTGAAAGCACAACTGCAAGTTATCCAAACATTTTCAGATGATATAAGAATGTCATTTGGTCTTGATAAATGTGCAAAAGCTACCTTTAAAGCAGGAAAACTGCAACACCAAGAAAACATCAATTTGGGGCAAGAATGTGATATAAAAGAACTTGAGCAAGAGAGAGAGTGTAAGTATTTGGGAAATGATGAAGGATCAACAATAAACTATGAACAAATGAGAATAAAACTTAGTAAGGAATACTTTAGAAGACTTATATTAATCCTGAAAACAGCATTGACATCTAGGAACAAAATCCAAGCTATAAATCAATTTGCTCTTCCTGTCACTTACAGTTTTGGAGTGAATAACTGGCCCCAAAAGGAGTTGGATAGATTAGAGAGGAAAACAAGAATGATGCTTCATGCTCATCAAATGATTTATGCAAATCAGTGCATACCAAGTCTACATATTCCCCATCCTGAAGGAGGTATGGGTCTCCTCTAAACTGATTACATGTATAGATCTGCAGTCGTGGGACTGCACACATATTTTCTGACCTCACAAAACCCAAACATAGTGAAAGTTTTGAAACATGAGAAGAATAAATCTAAGATGACTTCCCTGCTTAGTCTAGCAGAAGCATATCAGCATCAAGCAGGAATGGAAATCAAACCAGAAGTAAACAAAAATCAGGCAGCAACTGAATGTGCCAAAAAACAAAAGAATGAATACAAGGTGAAGGACCAGGTGAGAAATGTGGAAAATGCATAAATATAGCTGCAAGTATAGAAAATGTCTGGAAGAACCTCATGTTGATCAGGAACAAATGCAGGAATGGATAAGGAGAGGCACATTCAAACCAAGAAGTGAAAGGTTAATATTGGCGGCCCAAGATAGTGAGATACATACATGTTGGTTTACAAAGTCCACTGAGCATGTCGGAGAAATAGACAAATGTAGGTGTTGTAAAACAGAATTGGAAACAGTTGCACTACTCATTGCTGGCTGTGACATACTAATGTCAAAAGGACTGTATACTGAAAGGCATAATAATGTGGCAATACTGTTGCACTGGAGATTGTGCAAATATTATGGTATTGAAGTGGCTGAAAAACACTGGAAACATGAGCCAAAAGGCTTAATAGAAAATGATGAAGTCTACATCACATGGGATCACCCATTACCAACATTTCAAAAGACAGATGTTATAAAACCAGATATAGTGGTCCAAGAAAAGAAGACAAAAGTAGCATTAATCATTGAAATTGTCACACCCAGTGACTATAGTGCCTTGTGTACAGACAGACACAAAGTCATAAAATATCAGGATATGCAGGCAGAAATGAGAGCAATGTGGACGAAAGATACCCAGACAGTTCTTAGTAGTAGGAGCAACGGGTCTTATCATCATCTTCTTTCGGCTGTTCCCGTTAGAGGTCGCCACAGCGGATCATCTGTTTCCATTTCTTCCTGTCCTCTGCATCATGCTCTTTCACACCAACCACCTGCATGTCCTCTCTCACCACATCCATAAACCTTATCTTAGGCCTTCCTCTTTTCCTCTTACCTGTCAGCTCCATCCTTAGCATCCTTTTCCCAATATACCCAGCATCCCTCCTCAGCACATGTCCAAACCAATGCAATCTCGCCTCTCTTGCTTTGTCTCCAAACTGTCCAACCTGAGCTGACCCTCTAATATACTGATTCCTAATCCTGTCCATCCTAGTCACACCCAGTGCAAATCTTAACATCTTTAACTCTGCCACATCCAGCTCTGACTCCTGCCTTTTCGTCAATGCCACCATCTCCAACCCATATAACATAGCTGGTCTCACTACCCTCTTGTAGACCTTCCCTTTCACTCTTACTGGTACCCGTCTGTCACAAATCACTCCTGACACTTTTCTCCACCAATTCCACCCTGCCTGCACTCTCTTCTTCACCTCTCTTCCACACTCACCATTACTCTGAACTGTTGATCCCAAGTACTTAAACTCATCCACCTTCACCAACTCTACTCCCTGCATCCTCACCATTCCTCTATCCTCCCTCTCATTTACACACATATATTCTGTTTTAGCCCTGGTGACCTTCATTCTTCTCCTCCCTAAAGCATATCTCCACCTCTCCAGGGTCTCCTCAACCTGATTCCTACTCTCACTACATGTCACAATGTCATCTGCAAACATCATAGTCCACGGGGCCTCCTGTCTAATCTCATCTGTCAACCTGTCCATCACCAGTGCAAATAAGAAAGGGCTCAGAGCTGATCCTTGATGTAATCGCACCTCCACCTTAAACGTATCTGTCACTCCCACCACAGTCCTCACCAATGTCACACTACCCTTGTACATATCCTGTACCACTCTTACATACTTCTCTGCCACTCCCGACTTCCTCATACAATACCACAACTCCTCTCTAGGCACCCAATCATATGCTTTCTCTAAGTCCACAAAGACACAATGCAACTCCTTCTGACCTTCTCTGTATTTCTCCAACAACATTCTCAGTGTAAATATTGCATCTGTAGTGCTCTTTCCTGGCATGAAACCATACTGCTGATCACTAATCATCACCTCCCTTCTTAACCTAGCTTCCACTACTCTTTCCCATAACTTCAAGCTGTGACTGATCAATTTTATCCCTCTGTAGTTACTGCAGCTCTGTACATCACCCTTGTTCTTAAAGATAGGTACCAAAACACTTTTTCTCCACTCCTCAGGCATCCTCTGACTTTCCAAAATTTCATTAAACAATCTGGTTATAAATTCCACTGCCATTTCTCCTAAGCACCTCCATACTTCCACTGGTATGTCATCTGGGCCAACAGCCTTTCCATTCTTCATCCTCTTCATAGCTGTCCTTACTTCCTCCTTGCTAATCTGCTTCACTTCCTGATTCACTATCCCCACATCATCCAAATTTATCTCCCTCTCATTCTCTTCATTCATCAGCCCTTCAAAGTACTCTTTCCATCTACTCAACACACTCTACTCACTTGTGAGTACGTTTCCCTCACTGTCCTTTATCACCCTTACCTACTGCACATCTTTCCCAGCTCTGTCCCTCTGTCTAGCCAATCAGTACAGGTCCTTTTCTCCCTCTTTAGTGTCCAATCTCTCATACAGCTCTCCATATGCCTTATCCTTTGCCTTCACCACCTCTCTCTTTGCCATGCGCCTCATCTCCTTATACTCATGTCTACTTTCTTCATCTCTTTGACAATCCCACTTCTTCTTTGCCAGCCTCTTAGATATGTTACCAATACACATAACTTCATATGAATTGCAGAAGGAGTCATTACTGGGCTATCAGTGGTGGATTTAGGCATGGGCACAGGGGCGCGTGCCAGCCGCTTTTTAGACTTTAGACTTTTTTTTTTAAATGCTTGTCTTACAGAGAATCCTGTTAACAACGTGCCTAAATACTGTACATCAGAGATGTGATTGGAGGTTGCAGTCAGATGACTTTTCTTTAAAATGATCCTACAACTGCATCTCCATTGTAATTTAGGCACGCTGGTGGATGCGATAATGAGGAAATCTTTCTTTGCGTCAGACTCACTCTGTTTAAGACAGCCAAAACCAGACTCTGCTCTTCCACTCTTAGGCATCTGCATTGAGGTAATATTATTTGCTAATTTTTATTGAAGACAATTATTTTCAAAGAAGCGGTACAGTTGAGAGAGTGCTGCATTTGGCGCGCTTACATCATAAATATATATTCGCAGAAATGGCTTCTTTCGGGAGTTTTTTTTACACAGCACTGGTTTTAATTAGCGTTGAGTTCCATGTTATGTGACCAGTTTAGCAATCGCCTGTCTTGAGTATGTCCCATGATCAGCTGATACAGAATGCATAACATATTGCACTTGCTGCTAACAAACATAGCTCTTTCAATGGCATGCACATTTCATTGTGAGTTCAGTTTCCGTTTTATACTGTGGTTTTGTGATACCCGACTGTTATATGGCAAGTCTGTGAAAGCTGTTTCCTTGAAATAATTCTGGTGTGGCCTCTAGCTGTATAGGAAGAAACAAGTCAATCAACCCTCCTGCCCTACCCTTTTGTGCATTCGCACGTTTGTATGCATGTCACTCATCCCAAGCTTTTGCCGTTCATTATTTTGACTTTCTTTTTGATTTTTGAATGAAGTGGTTCATGTGTAAGTGATGATGTGGTACAGAAATGCAGGTAATATCACACTGTTTATCCTTCGAGATGAAGACCCATTTGGGAAAGCAGTAATAGTCCTGATTATCAGGCGACTGCCTCTCTCCAGTTAAAGAGCTGACTCTTATCAGGTAGCTTGTCTAGCACTCCGCCTCATGGTAATTACTGCCATTGTCCAAAATAAGATCGCTTTTTGCTGTATATTTTTAGGGGCTAAATCACTGTGGTACCTCTAGTCTTGATGCAAATGTGTCAACTTCCTTAACACAGAGACTGCTCTGAATGTTATGTGCGCGTGAGATGTTTAACAGATAAGAACGAGAAATTATATTTTTGTACGTTGTCCTTTGGCATTAGGGGTTATTGGGTAAATAAACACTTATCCGTTGTGATTAGAAGCAGATATGTGGCGTAACTAGCCACCTCTTTTGTGGCACCAAATAAAACATTTCCCAACAATGAGAAACTTAAGTTTAAAACTGTTTGGGGCACAGTTAAATAGTTCTGGTCAACAAAAAAATAGATAAGAGGAACAAGAAACTATTGCTTAAATGCAATGATGGGAATAAGAAACAAACACATATATACATATAGAACACATTGGGTAGAAAGCAAGCATTCTTGACCAATGACAGAGGCTACCACAAAGTATTTTGACAGGATTACCAAACACTGGCCCTACAAGAAGGATTTGGTGGTTATTTAAACTGTATGGGTCCGGTGAAGGAAGTGTAGGTCAGCTTCATTTTCTGGGCACATCCAGTGGAACACGAGCCAGAGCACACACACTCTGTCACATATTTTTTATGCAGTGCGCGTTGGCTTCTAATTGGCTAACAGCTTCCACCCTCCATAGTCCCTGCCTGAATGGTGTATTAAATCGAGTTACAGTGTAAAAAAAAAAAAAAGTTGTCCTGTTTACTTTTAATACATGGGTATCTTAGTCTTGGCATTAGTTTGGGACAACCCTTACGCATTTGTGCATTTGAATGTACAGCTTTTAAACCATCACTGATTGCCCTCTTGCATTTATTTTCCTTCCCCAATTTTTGGAAATAACACTAACTCCTCTTTCTATGCAAGTATTTCTAATATCTTATTGACTGACTGTAATACTCAAGTTATTTACCAAAATACAAAAATAAATAAACAAATGAGGAACGGGGCAAAAAATATTTAGCAAAATCAGGAACAATTGAGAGGTATGCTCCATACCCAGGAAAAAGATAAAAAAGAATGGGCTTCTGCAAGTTAAGGGGACAATTGTGGGGACCAGAGAGGAATGCGTCTGTGGGGCTTTGTTATAAACTAATGCAATTATCTGGTGGTACCTCAGTGGCATTGAAATATAGACCCCCATTCTAGTTATGTGCGGAAGTCCCCTGTGTTAATATTGCCCAGATAATACTACAAGTAGATCAGATTGCTCCTGTCTGGCAAAACCTCCCAATTTCTTAGCGCAAGAATTCTGGTCAAAGGCTACAATAATGGGGTATTGGGCACAGACCAAAATTATGAGGCAAAAATCTTGACAGTCTGTAAACATCTGGACAGTTGAGGGCTATAATCTAAACATTCTCCACACTTTGGATAATGAAGCTTCAAAGAGATGCCCCAAATGTACGCATTTGAGTAGAGTGAATATGTCTAGCTACACCCACTCTGAGAATGCATGCCAATGAAGTCTGATTTATTATAAAGGATACCCTTACTGAACGCATTACATTTTTTTAGTCCTTCTCTTTCCCTCTCATGGTCAAGGCATTGCTAAAACTTGTGTGCTCTCTAATGAGACAATTGCAGGAAAATCTAATGCTGTAAAATTAACTTATTTTAGTATTTAACATAGTTTGCGGGTATGTGTAATTTCATACATCTCAACTGTCCAGATTTTCACAGAATGTCCAGATTTCTGCTTTATATTTTTGGTCAGTTTCCCATAAAATTTGTGTTTTTCCTGGATTTTTCTAATAAATCAGTGAGGACTGGTTTCACTAAATAGTGACAGACATTTGAGTTTTAAACTTCATATCCTTCAGAAAATGTATGCTAACGTAAGACATTTTATTGTAATCTAGCAACTTTATAAGTTTATATGACCATGATTTAAAATTTGTCCTTATTTTTGGGTCTTTGTCCCCATTACTTTTGACTTTGTGCAATTTTTTTATGCTAAGAGGCTGAGAGCTATGGTCTGCACCTTTTGCCAGGTTTTCCTTTTGAGTTGGCACAATAAAATGAAAAGTGATGGCCCTGCGCTCTTTGATCAGGATGTGGTTATGGGTATGGCTGGGGTGGGGGACTTGATTGGTACATTCCGATGATTTGACTATCCTGTTCCAGGTTGTACTAACTTTTGTTGTGCTTCTTTACTAGTCTGTGCACAGTATGTCCTGTATATTGCTGCAGATTATACTAAATAATAATAAATAAAATTATTTGTAATTTGCACACAGCGCAGTGCTGGATGCATCAATGTAGAGGCTAAGGGGTACCCCAGAAGGAAGGATAGGAGCAACCAATAAACTAGGTGTCCTTTAATATGTTACCTTTGGTGCAGAATTCTACTGGGATATTATTATCTTTGGTGTTAGTAGAAGGCACTTTACCTTTTACCTATTTCTAATACCATATCCACAACAAAATCATGTGCAACTGAATTTAAATTAATGTCTTTCCACGTGTGATGTCACACCTTCTTAAGGTAATCTTTTCACAACCACCAAACCCAGTGTCTCACTTTCCCGCTTTCACCCAGTAATCAACTAACCAGACTGCACCCCCCCTTTGCAAATTCCTGGATCCGCCACTGGCTATTATAGGTGCTGCAAAGAGTACTTCTGGCTGACATCAATGATTGAAATAATACTGATTTCATGAACTTTAATCATAATTTGACATAGGAATGGGTCCATTCCTGTCATGGTATTAGAAGCCCAAAAGGTTTGAAGAAATTAAAAAACTGGGGTCATTAATCAGGCTTGTAGACTGCAATCAAATCACTTCATTTTCAAAACAAAAGTGACAATTAACTTTAAAACAGCTTGTGAATTATTATGGTTTGTTTAGTCCTGTCTGTGTGTTGATATGTTTCTTATTTTCTTTTAATGGTAATCTGTATTTTATTATTTTCTGATAACTTGCAGTATTCAGAATAGTTTGCCTGCATGTATAACTGTGTTATGGAGCGTTTTGTAAATGGGGCTTCTCTAAAAACAGTCTTTATAGCATACTTTGCTACTCATAAACAAAAATCAATTAATAACTAGAGGACAGAAGGTTATACTGGGAAATGTACTGACAACAAATCAAAAACTATGAAACTACTACCATTATCTTGGCTACTAAATCCATTAACAGTTGAAAGTTTTAACCATATATTATATCATCATCAGCAACCATTTGTCCCATTTTCTACATGGGGTTGGGATGTCATGTCAACTATCACCATCTCTCCCTATTCAATGTCACTCTCCCATCTTCTTTGACACTCATTTCTGACTGTTGCAGATCTTCTCTCACACAATCCATCAACCTCTTTGCTAGACACATTGTTTCCTCTTGCCTTCTTCCCATCTGCCGCAAGCCTTCTTCACCAGATTGTCTTCTGCTTTACTGCACATGTCTGAACCAGCATAATCTGTTCTCTTTGACCTTTTCTGCAATTGGAGCTACTGTGGCTTTTGCTCTTGTGTCTTCATTTCTGCATTTGTCCCACAGTGTGCATCCTACCACCTGTCTCAAGCACTTCATCCCCATCACCTCTGCCTTCCTCAACTGTTCTGCCTTTTCTGCAGAGGTTTCTGTACCATGCAGTAGTACTGTTCACACCACTGTTCTATACACCTTACTTTTCAGCTTCTTTAGCATTATTCTGTCATACACTACACCTGACACTCTATGCCAGTTGACTGCAACCCCTCTGATTCTAGTTTTGACCTCTTCATTCAGACATCACTTCTCTTCAACCACCTGTCCCAAATACTTGAAGCTGTTAACTTACTAAACTATCTTCTCTTCTATTGCAGTTCTCACCTTCTTCTGATTCCCCTATTTGTTACAACTACAACTATCTAATCTGTACTCAGCTTCATCCCATGTGTCGCCAGTTTTTGCATTCTATTCCCCTATCCTTTGCTGAAGTTCTTCCTCAGAATCTGCCTGTAATGCCACATTGTCTGCCATACAGTAACTTTGCTGATCTGTCCCCTCTGACCTGTTTGCTAATGTAGTCCATCATCAGTATGAACAGCAGTGTGGCCAGAGCTGAACCCTGATGCATACTCATTCTCACTGGGAACCCCTCTGTGAGAACAAACACTGTTCGTACTTGAGTTGTTGGGTCCTTGTACGTATCTTGCACTAATTCTACCAACCTTTCTGTGACTTTGAACCATTGCAGGACTGCTCAAATCAGCTTTCTTGGGACCTTGTCATACGCTTTCTTAAGTCTAGGAATACCATGTTGGAATCCTTCTTTATCTCTAGCTTTGTCTCAACTATCTGTCTCACTGCAAATTTTTGGTCAGTTGTGCTGCATCTCGATCTGCATCTGAAATGTTCATCTCCCATTTTACTATCTACAACTCTGAGTATTCATTAATCAGTCACCCTCTCCAGAATTTTCATTCATTGTGACAGGAGTTTGATACCTGTATACTCCCCACAGTTGTGGATGTCCCCTTTATTCTTGTACACTGGCATGAGTATGCTTATTCTCCAGTCTTCTGAGATACGCCTTTCCACACTGATATGAGTACTCTTAGGAGCCATTTCTCCCCTGTGTCACCCAACATCTTTATCATATCTGCTGTAATCTCCTCTGAGCCTGTTGCCTTCCCCTTAGTTCATTTTCTTTAGTGCTGTTTTTACTTATTCTATGGTGGGATCCTTCTCTTCTCTCATTGTAGTCTGTGTCTGGGGCAGTACAGCATCTGTGTAATTTTCTTCATTCAGAAGCTGCTGGAAGTACTCTTTCCATCTGTCTTTGATGTCCTGTGAACTGGTGAGCAGGTTGCTGCTGGCATCACTTATGAAGGATGTCTGACTATCTTATTTATCTTTCTGTATTGGCCTTGCAACCTGATAGAGTCTCTTTGTGACATCTACTGACTCATTGTCTAGAAGCTGGTAGAGTGTCTCTGATGCTGTGTTCTTTGCTATCGCAACTCCTTTCCTTTGTTAGCCAACCAGTGTTCCTTTCTAGGTCTGTCTTTTCTAGCTCCCACTTTTTCCTGCACTCCTTCTTTCTTTTGATGATTTCCTGGACTCCTGTATTCCACCACTAGTTTTCCTAATGTGTCTTATTTCCATACCTGGCTTGGCCACATACCTGTTCTGTAGTCCTCACACATGCTGTTTTAAGGCTCTGCCACTCTTCTTCAACTCCACCTACTTCCTCCTCTTTGTGATAGAGCCATGAGTAATTCCTTGAACTGTTGTGCTTTCTCAACTTCCAGGTCTTCTGCCTGGTCAGTGTTGTCCTTAGAGCCTTCTCTGACTACTGCGTGCAGCTGATTGTGACAACTAGTGGTTTCTGCTGTGAGCAGACTCACTGGGTATGATTTTGCAATAGCTGATTCTGAGTGCTCTTTCCTGACTAGGGGGAAGTCTACCTGTATTGCATGTTGACCACTGTTTATGTTATCTTGTGGCTGTCTCTGTTTCTGAACCATGTGTTGGCTACTATTAAGCCATTTGCCAGAGACAAGTTTAGAATAGCCTTCTTTATTCCTGTTGCCTCACCCATGTGAAGCCCTCATATCCTATTCTGTCTGTCTCAAAATATGCATTCAAGTCACCTATTGTCAATGCCAATTCATGTTTTCCTGCTTTATCCATTAGGTACTGCAACTGCTGCCTGAATGCACTCTTTTCTTCAGTATCACAACACTGCTGTGGAACAAAGGCTGAAATTATGAATAGTTCCCTAGCATTAGGCTGAAGTCTAATTGCCATGACTCTGTCACTAATTATGATGACATCCCTCCCTGGCAACTGAAGCTTCTCCCTCACCACAGTTCCCTCACCATTTCTAACCTGTCCTCCTCCTGAGTAGTAGACTCTAGATTTCTAGCCAATTGGGTTTGCTACACTGCCCTTACATCTTGTTTGTTGGATACATAGCATGTTCAGCCTTCTTCTTACCATCATGCCATACACTTCCAAGCTCCATCCTGTCAGTGAACCTACACTGAATGTTGAAATTCTTTGATCATGTTTGGCAGGTTGATTGGTTTTATGCCCAGGTTTCACTCAACAGAGCTATCCCAGGTAACGTAAGCTGGGAAACTGAACACTGGCTGGTCAGTAGCTTATTGTCCCAGGGCTGATGACCTTTATGGTGAGCACACACTGGCCAATAAGATCACATACATCCCTCCCACCATTAGCATGCATCCCTGACGTAGATTGGTGACATTAAAAAACACGACTGAATCACCTGGAGTCATATTTTGCACCAACAAGTGGCTTACCCTCCCACAGCATGCAGTCTGTGATCTGCGTTCTCCTGTCTCGAGGATATTGCATACCACAGTAGATGCACATTACATTTTTACAACTATGAAAAATATGGTATGCATAAATGTGGATTTTGTAGTGTTTGCAATATTATTTATGAGGGTCCATTGGTAAACATTTCACATATGAAGAGGAGTATTAAAATTCATTCTTACTATGATTGTAACATAGTGGGTTTGGTTTATATTGCCATTTGCTCCCACTGTGAAGCATTTTATATTTTCATGACCACCAGGAAGCTGTTCAATAGGATCAAGGAACACTTGTACACAATCAGGTCTAAAGACAACGATAGTATACTGTATAAGCATGCTTCGACCTGTCCTTGTTTCAAGACATTGTATTTTTCTGTGTTAGAACACTTTGCTGAGGATTATATGGGGAGTGATTAAAAAGAAAAAAACAGTTGCTAAGCAAAGAAACTTTGTGGCAACTAAGAATGCAATCTGATAAATACCCTGGACCTAATAATATTATATGTAATAGATGTTTTTGTAAATGTGACTGTTTAAACAAATGCTGGCTTTCTAATTTGAATTAATTGGTTAATGAGACTGTTATTGTTTGATTTTTATATATAAACTGACATTTTTAAGCATGGTTTAATTCTGAAGAAGTCCTTCTGGATGAAAGTGCTAAAATAAAACCAGGTGTGTTTTTAATCATCTGTTCTCCTTCGTTTGCCTACCAGTGGATGATTTTTATTTTTTAAATGCCCAAAGCAGCTGGTCTATAAAATTCTTCTCCCTATAGGGCACTATATAGCGTCTGTGCTGCTGCTCACAGCTTCATTCTTTGGTGAGTTTGAAATGACAACATTGCATGTTTTAACCTGATATTACCTCAACTTTCTTGTTGAATTAATGTCAAGGTAGCTGTCAAACACAATCTCCTTTATGCCCACAAGACATGAGCTGCTACCTGGACAATGCAATCTTACCTAAATTATTTCACATTTTTCTATAAGACCTTCATCTTCTTATTACAGAAGATATTGAAGCAGCTCATCTCTAAGTTTCCCAAAAATAAGCTCAGACTCCCCAGTGGACAGTCCCGTGAAATTTACATTTTTAATCTTCTGTCATCCTTCCCCTCCAAGGATTCTAGCCATGGCTTAGAAAATGACCTTCAACTTGTCCTTTTTTCTACTTATCTCTTTAATCTTTAAAAAAGGGACCTTTACCCACATGAGTGACTGGCTGATATCCCATCACACTCATTAACCTGCAATGTTGGGATATCTTTACTATACTATGTTTTTCTTTTCAAAGTTTAATGTCTTTACCAAGAAAGTGTTACCAAAACTACAACAGATTTAATAGACTTTCTGGCATCCTGAAGTATGGCTTCTTCTGATGTATAATCCTTTCTTACTGCAAACTTAGAAGTTGGTTAAAAGTGCTTCATAGGATCATAGGAAGTTACTAGACTAATGGCCCTGGGGCCCTTCCAAGCCTAGCCAAGAGTTTATCCGCAAGAAAGAAACCTCAGGCAGTACCTGTCACCCCTGTTGATGAGGGAAACAGGTGGAACCCCTGGGACAAATGTGTGGTTTCCCATCCACTCATACCAGTTGTGCTTGAAGAGGGTCAGCGAGGTGCTCTGTTTGACATGTATGGAAAGTCTATTCCAGAGATGGGGCAGCCTCTGGGAGACAAACATGTCTGTCCAGCAGGTTTTGTTGCTTAGAAAACTTATTTTGGTTTCAAACTTTGACCTTTATGTAGAATTTTGCTTTTTGTTGGAAACTGGTTTTGGGAGAAGTATCTCTTAAATGGATGTAATCCCATACCTGGTGCTGATAATATAATCTGGTTGTTCTGCAAGCACATTTTTAGCTGAATTCACTGGGAAACTAGGATGTTAGAAGCATGCCTGTGCTAATTTAGTTAAGCCTTTCAGTTATCCATCTGACAATTGCTTTGTTGTTGCTGAGTTGATACAAGCTAACAAGATGGCTCCTATACTGATGCAATTTGATGTTAAAGGTCATGCTGATGCATTACTTGTTTCAATAGTTCTTCAGTAATATATTTTTCTACTTATGTGTAAGATATCCCTAAATAGGAAAGGATATCATTATAACCCTGGACAGTCACTGCTGTGAAGCAGTGCAGTAGATAGCAAACTTGTGTATGTTAAACTGTAATAAGTTAATTATAACCTAAACTGTAATACAGTTAATTATAACCTAAACTGTAATACAGTTAATTATAACATTGGACAGTCACTGCAGTGAAGCAGTGCAGTACATAGCAAACTTGTGTATGTTAAACTACAAGACAGTTAATTATAACCCTGGACAGTCACTGCAGTGAGGCAGTGCAGTACTTAGCAAGCTTTTGTGTGTTAAACTGTAATACAGTTACTTGTTTACTATAACTGGTAGCATGTGCTGAATGCTTAAGGATTTGCAGCATATGACTCTAGTGGTTAACTGTACCTTTATTTTTTTACTGTCAGATACTTAACTACATATCTCATAAGCAGTTACTCTACGCTGTCCTGATCTTTCTCCTCTAATACCCTGAAGTCATATAAAGGTGTTTTCACAACTCACCAAAGGTTTTCAGGGAACACTGGTGAAGGAGGCAGCATAACTTTTATGTATCTCTTATCCATATACAACTCTCTGTCATTAAACACATCTCCATATCTTCTACCACTCCACTAAATAATCTCTCACTCTAACATCTTTTTATCTGTTCCATCTGTAGGCTAAATACTTAAAAGTGCCTTACCATCCACCTTCCTGAAAACCACTGAAAATAAAATCAGACAGGCCTTTTCACCTCCAACCAAGAACTCCCCCTCCATGTATGGATAATGGGTTTAAAATGTACCCATGAGCTACTGTTTTTCTGCTTGTTTGTAATTAGCTGTCTGGACTTCAGTGTGCATACTGTTAGAGGACTCCGGCCCCTTCACTAAAACATGGCCAGTTATAATTCCATTCTACACAGCAGGTTGTATGCAAGTATTAGCATACCCTGTACAGAAACAGTACTAAACTATATTTAAGCAACTCTACTTTTACATTATAGCAAACATAAATTATGACAAAGGCAAGTTATAATAAAACAAAGTAACTTAACTGTGAATGCAATTCTAATTTTCCAATCTTGTGAGACAATAATCTTTCTTGTAAACAACACAGCATAAGAAATGGCTTAATTATTTTCCTTTACTGAATATATTGGCAGAGAACTGTCTGTCTCTGTGAGAAGATTCAGTTAGTTTTTTTATCTTACCGTGAGCATAATTCAGCTTTACTTTTTTCTCCAATTACTTTATCTGCGGTGGTGACCCACTCTATTCTGCCCTTGCTACATTTGGGCTCCACTCTGCTTCCCTACTTTACTCCTATTTCCGAACCACCCCAATGCCACTAAACCTAAAGCAAACTAACTCTACCTACACCTCCTGTACAACAATTCAGTGCATCCAAACCACAATCATCCCTAGCCTTACTCCCTCAACAGGACATAAATTACCCAATTTCTCACCTTCTGGATCATTCTCAAACCAACATTAATTTTATTTCATACTCACACTCAGTTTTTTTTCTAAATTACAACCTTTACCAAACATCCCCCTCACCTCCCTCGCTCACTGTCAACATCCATGTTTGCTATTGAGTAACTTTACACTATTGTTCGACCACTCACACATCTTTCTTACTCTACTCTAATCTAATACACCATACTTGCACCTCCTTTCCTTCACACAGTACTCACTACATCAAGTACTACTCTCCTTACAACCATCTATCATTCACAAACCACTAAATCTCACAAATTTCCAACAAACCCTCCCTCTCTTAACACCATATGACATGATAAACCTGCAACTAATCTCGGTAATACTCTTCACCACACTTACACACATAAATAACTATCATACTGGTGTCTCAGCCAAACCTACATCACCCACCAACCCTCACTCACATACGCCATTCATAACATCACTCTCCTTTTACAACTTACCCAAAATGTACACACTAATGCTCTACAACCTCTTTAGCTACAAATATGTAAATACTAACCAAAAATCAATACATCCCCACCTTAAAAATGTAAATGGTACTTCAGTCTCCATCTCTCCAAGACTCACTTAAACTCAATGGTGAATCCATCCAAACCCCGTCCCTGTTACTGTCACAAACTGTATCAACATCCCCCATCCCCCAAGCCTTTCACTAGTAAATACCAACAAATCTTACCTGATACTACTTAGCATTAACCTAAGAAGCATTTGCAATAAACTCCAAAAACTCCATGCAAGCCTCACATTTGACTCCCCGGATATAGTCGTAGTTACTGAAACCTGGTGAAAAACACATATAAATGACAGTGAAATTCTAACCCCAGGATATAACATTTTGTCACTTGACAGACAAAACAAACAAGGTGGAAGAATAGCAATAATATACAAAACCTCTTTAGAATATAACATCTAAAAATACTCTCTTCCCATACTTAACAATGCAGAATATCTCATAACAATTCTCAAACCTAATAACAGAAAAAGGATCTGTATCACTGGAATCGACATCCCACCTGGATAAAACATAAGCACTGTAGAACACCTACTGCAAAGGCTATCTGGCAATATACCCAGTGAAACAATGATAATGGGTGACCTGAACGTAAACCGGGATCCAAATTGTAAAACCACCACATTCTTGAATCTCTTTGGATTCTCTCAGTTGATAAATGAGATAAGAGTACAAAAACACACAAATAACTGCTCCACCTTAGATTAGATCCTCTCATATAAGCCAAATAAAATATGCTACTGTGGCTGCCTAATTGACAGCATCAGTGACCACCTACCTACTTATGCTGTCAGAATCCATCTAATGATATGCAATGGGTAACATATAAAACAGGTACACAATATAAAGAACTTTAGTGTAAACAACTTCATATCCACTTTCAGACTCTGATTGGAATATCCTAAAAACCATGCCACTAGATGATGCAGTATCATTTCATTAATACTTTCCTAAACATCCTAAACATCCATGCACCACTCACAACAAAGAGAGTCAGGTCAAAGAGAGCAGCCTAATTAACAAAAAAACAAGGTAAGTACTCCTTCAGCAAGATAAAGCTTGGAAACAATGGTCCAAAAACAAATCCCAATCTAGCTATCAACACTTTAGATATTTAAGAAATATTGCGAAGAAATTAAACAATTACAAAAAAAAAATATTTCTCCAACCTCCAAATTTCAGACCAAAACAATCTCAAACTATTTTGGTCTTCTGTTAACAAACTTCTGCACCCTGGCCAAACAACTCCCTTACCAGCAACTAATAACAGTGTATAAAATATATCAATCCAGTTCATTTCCCACTTTAAACACTATACTTACTAAACAAAACTCTTTCACTTTCCCGACCTCATCTAACAATAACACAATAACTTTCTCTTTCCACCCAGTCCCAACTGCTACCATAAAAAACATTTACTAAATCTCAAACCATCAACCGGAGCAACTGATAACTTGCCAACAGAATACCTGTAGCTTGCTGCTGATGTTTTATCCTTCCCTGTCTCGATACTAATTAAATGAGCAATATCAGAAAGCCATGTCCCAACTACCTGGAAAAAAATATCATTCATAACACTACTACATAAAGGAGGAAATTCAACTGAGCTGTCTAACTGCAGAGCACTATCAAAAATTCTAGAAAAATGTATCCACTGTCAACTCCTCAAACATCTTAAGAGACAACAATCTTCTCTCCACAACCCAACATGGTTTCCAACCCAGTCATGGCATAACAGCAGCTCTTCTTAGCTTCACCAATATTATCAATCAAAATATAAATAATAGTGATCTAGTATCAGCACTCTTCTTGGATTTATCAAAGGCCTTTGACACAGTATCCCATCAAAAACTTCTCACCAAACTCATATGTAGGTCTTAATCACTTGGTTTCATAGCTGTTTCACAAATAGACAACAATCAGTAAAATGGAATCATGAGATGTCCTCCTTCATCCCAGTCACAGTCAGAGTTCCACAATGCTCAGTTTGGGGCCACTTTTATTTAACGTATCATTTAACAACCTCATTACTTCCACTAAATAACAACTATTTCAGTATACAGATAATGCAACCATAATCTACTTTACACCAACACTAAAACCCAAGAAACCACCCTAGAGTCCTTCTATTCTGTAGAATCCTGGCCAAGCACTACAGAGCTACTTCTAAATGCTAAAAAGGCCAAACTCATGCTCTTTACACCAAAACAATATAATGATTAAAAAAAATCAGTTCCACATTTCTCATCTGACAATACAATAATAGAAACCATGACAGAAGGCAAACTACTTGGAGTAATCATAGATGACAAACTCCAATACAACTAACATATTCATCAAACTAGGGTCCCTATATAGATCAAAGCAGTATCTTACAGCATCCACAAGAAGATCCATAGCATCCACTTAGCTACTCCCAGCTTTTGTATGCATCCCCCATTTTCATAAATCTTAACAGTATCCTCAAGTCCAAACTTGAAACAGGCTATAAAAAGTAGCTAAAATTGCTATCAAACTTCACTCATCAAACTTCATTACTGTAGAGCCCTGAATGAACTAAACTGTCTGGAACTCCCTAACCAGCTAACCTACTCTCAGCTTATTACAGCCCACAAATTTATCCATATACCAGATAGCTGCCACTGTCTAAAAAAGGATACTGCAACCATATGGTTGCTGAACACTGTGTTCCAATAACAAATCCCTCCTAGCTGTATGTAAATCAAAAAAAATCCGTGGGTATTTCACTGCACTCTTACTGTGTTACAAAACTATGGAACTCCATTCCACAATAGCTAAAACTTACAGAAAATGACAAATGCTTTAAAATCCTACCAAGGCAGCGCCTACAACACTCCTTGCTTTACTCTTACTCTACACCTGGTTAATACCTACCAAAGTAACTTATTAAGCTACTATAACACCGACAAAACCATACCCCCCCCCTCCTAACTCATCATATATGGAGCCCCTCATGGGGATGAGCTTAGTACAATTTCACTTTTCTGTCCTCCTGTAAACATCAGTACTTCACTATTGTTTTTCCACTCCTCTCTTAAACTAGTTTATTTTTCTCCCTCATTTTTACTTCCACTTTGTAACTACAAAACTAAATGCAAATATAAATGAATGCTTTTTTTTCCATTTGTTTTACTTTTCTCTTTCTGCAAATAGCATTTTTGTAAACAGCTACCTACCATGTTTACTTGCTTTCTCTAGTAATCCAAAGCACACTATCTACAATGTAAAATAATGTAATAAAAATGGCTATGTATTGTGAACACGTGTAACTTATGAATGTAAATGTGGAGCTTTTCTCCCTGGGCCTCCACTGAAAAAGCACATTTCTAACCCAATCTGACTTTCCCAGGCAACAAAGACTAATAAATAACTAAATAAATAAATAAACAAAATATTAGCAAACATACCTGGTGAAAAAATGCAAGGATTACTATATGCCTCATTTCAAATAAGGCACCTAAATGTATGCCATGCCATCCAAGAGAATTGTTAACGTCTGTTATACAGGATTATGATTGTGTCACCGATCATAATCTGCTTATTATGTGTTTGAGACATGGACGCCAAGAAGTCTTACGCGAGAGTGAATCTTGGCATGTATATTGAGAACACATAATTTAGAGTTATGACTGGTGAGATCATAATTCTTTGTTGTGCGTGGAGCTTTATCTGCTCCATGTACTACTAGCTAAAGGTGAAAAAAATTGCAAAGTGTTTTCCTGGCTTTCAAAGCCATAAAATGCATAGCAAGCGCTATGAGAGAGGTAGTATAACATAGTCCATTACACTTCCATACCTCTCAACTGCCTAGATTTTCACAAGACATCCAGATCATCGCTTCATATTCAGAAAAGGCAGGCAAACACACATCCAGTTATTCTAGCAATTCTCTTAATTTTTTTTTTTTTTTTTACTGGAAGTTAGGGACATGTTAACTGTAAGGACAGCAGGCAGAAACAAATGTTTTGTTCTGTCGCTGTCATTTGCTATTCAGTACAGGCAGATTTTACTGCCCAGCATACTACCCCACATTAACAAGTTTCGCAGGGAGTGCTAACATTCATTAAGGTGAGGTACTGCGCCATTCTAGCACTTAACTGGTTTGTCTTTTTCTGAATATCGGAGCATAATCGTTCCGTGCACTACAATTATGTAATTTCTATTATATCCCTATCAAGTGCTTGTATGCTGCACCCTCATGTGTTTGTTGAACTGAATGCTCAAAAAGCTTTTAATAGGTCTCCCATTCCTTTCTCTTTCAACAGCAGAGTATACATGCTCCCCTCTAAATTTAGAAATGTCCTTTGTTTCAGCTGTTTATCAACTGGGCACTCTCAGAGAGCAATTTTCTTCAAATATATGTGTGTGTGTGTGTGTGTGTGTGTGTGTGTGTGTGTGTGTGTGTGTGTGTGTGTGTGTGTGTGTGTGTGTTTGTGTGTGTGTGTGTCTGTGTGTGTGTGTGTGTGTGTGTGTGTGTGTGTGTGTGTGTGTGTGTGTGTGTGTGTGTGTGTAGTATATATATATATATATATATATATATATATATATATATATATATATATATATATATATTTTTTTTTTTTTTTTTTTTTTCACCAGGTATGTTTTTCTTAAACACAAACTTGTCTTTGCCTGGATCTTGGCTCATTAACAGCAGCAACAAGCATACACGCAAGTGACGCTAGTGCACAGACTAAACCATTGTAGTACACCAACAAAAAAAAGTCCAGCACCAAAGTGGAACAAATAAATCCAAAGATTTATTGAGACCAAATTTAATACATGTGGCTGACCCAAAACAAACAAATCGGTTTTGGCTCAAACGAACCTTCTTCAGTGTTACTGTTCCATGACATCAGCCCATATTTAAATAGTTAAATATTTAATAAATGAAGTCATGCTATTGGTGCATACCAAATTAGTTCTGTTCATTGAGGCCAGGTTTAAAGAGTGCTCCCAATCTTACTATCCAGCCTGATTCCTTGTCATTAAGCTTGGTATGCCATCCTCTTTTGCACATTCTATTCCCCTGAATTTTATCTATTATTATGAAATGAAATTTGGCAGTGTGATGGGTTAATGTATGTTTAAAAGTGCACTGGTCATTCTCTTGTTTCTCATGTCACTCAAATGCTCACTAATTCTGATTCTCAGGGGTCGTGAGGTTTGGCCAATATAAAATGCTGAACAAGAGCAACTGGCTAGGTAAATCACCCAATCACTACTGCAATTTCCCATAATGTCAATGTTATATATCTTTGGTGTGTTCTTGCTGGTAAATTCTTTAGTTTTAACCATGTGTGCACAAGCACTACAATGTCCACAAGGGTAACTGCCTATTAATTTTTCCCCAGATAAGGTAGTTTGATGGGCTTCCTTGTTAAAATTTTTCTTATAATGGGTAAGATGTGAATTTATAGTTTTACCTCTACGGTATGAAAATAAACATTGTGGGGGCAATATGTTAGCCAACTGTTCACTGGCCAATAAAATGTCCCAATGATCATTAATAATGTTTTTGAAGTCGTTGGTGTTACGACCATATGTGGTAACTAGATGAATTGGTGAGAAAGTGGAAGATCTTTGAGTTGTAGAAATAGATTTATACTGTAGCAGATCCTCCCGGTTGTATTTGGCTGCATTGGCATTTGCAATGTATATATTCCCAAATGGATATCCTCTGTTCAGGAATCTGCTGATTAAATCATTCTTCCCAGAATTGTATGCCTTAAGTGTTAAGCAGATGCATTTAATAAGTAGAAATTGAGATTTGGGTATATTACAGATTATGTGGGGTGGGTGTTGGCTGGCAGCATGTAGCATGGTGTTGAATTGTGGGAATTTCCTAAAGGTCTCAGTTTGCAAAGTGTTATCAGAATCCCTATGTATCATTACATCCAAGAATGTAATTTGATTCAGATCGTAATTCAGGGTAAATTGAATACCCCATTTATTCTCATTGAGATATTCAACAAATTCCAAAGCATAACCAATATCACCCTCTCACACCATCCAGCAATTGTCTAGAAAGCGACGTCAGATGTCCATGTTATCCAAAAATATGTTGTGAGTTGTATCATATATCAACTGCTCCTCAATATTTCACATGAACAGGTCTGCGTATATTGGGGAAAATGAGGCACCCATAACCATTCCTTTAACTTGTAAATAACATGTGTCCTGAAAATAGAACACATTTTTAGTAAGAACATGTTCTGTAAGTCCAAGTAACAAGGTGTTGAAACCTGGTGGATAAATATTGGCCCTCTCCAACCAACATTGTAGAGCTTCTAGATCTGCCCAATGGGGTATGTTTGTGTACAGTGCTGTTACATCTAAAGTGCAAAGTAGCCAATTTGGTTCTAGTTGAGTATCGTCGATAATTTGTAAAAATTGTGTGGTATCTTTAAGTCTAGACCTAACTAAAGTTAATAGTGGTTGTAGGTATTTGGTAAAGAAGGCTGAAAGTGGTTCCATTAATGAACCCCTTCCAGAAACAATGGGTCTACCCGGCGGGTTTATGGAATCTTTATGTATCTTGGGGAGTAGGTAAAAATATTGTGCAAAAGAGGATGGCATACCAAGCTTAATGACAAGGAATCAGGCTGGATAGTAAGATTGGGAGCCCTCTTTAAACCTGGCCTCAATGAACAGAACTAATTTGGTATGCACCAATAGCATGACTTAATTTATTAAATATTTAAATATTTAAATATGGGCTGATGTCATGGAACAGTAACACTGAAGAAGGTTCGTTTGAGACGAAACTGGTTTGTTTGTTTTGGGTCAGCCACATGTATTAAATTTGCTCTCAATAAATCTTTGGATTTATTTGTTCCACTTTGGTGCTGGACTCATTAATAGCAGTACAAAAGAACTCCCAGCCCACACTCTTGTTTCCCCCTCCCCATTCTCTGTTTATTACCTTAAGCCAGTCCCAAAGTTAATAAATATTACCTGTAGCAGGCACCATTTTAGATTTTAGACAGCCAGACTGGGTCTGAAGCACTAATAGCTCCCTTCCAATCAATATCTTAGAAAACCTTTATTACCTGATTTGGCTTACTAAGTCCCTTACCACCTATTAAAGAGTACCTCAGTGGAAAACTGCTCTAGAAAGCTTAATGCTTTATGTGTGAGCTTTTCAATGCTAAATGTCTTACCAGGGCATAAAAGTGAAATTTACTCTCATAGCCATAAAACTATAAAACATAACAAACGCAACTCTTTAGACAAATTGTTATAAAAAGGAAGCAAGCAACCTAACAGAAAATAAGAAATAACTTACTTTTAGCCCCAGTGCACTCATGCAGTATACACAGACACTTACTACCTCATGGTCTGGTTTGGCCCTGCTCCCCTCGCCCTTGCTGTGCTCGGGCTTGTTCTGCACCCCACCCTGCCCTCAAATCTCACTCGTCCCCAGTGGTGCTAAATATATAGTGCTACAACCACACCCCCTCTTTCTTCAACCAATCAGCTATATCCAAGTCATCAATAGGCTCTCCAGTACTTAACCTTTCTAGCCTATCTTAAAAACTTTAAACTGGGGACAAGTCAACCTTAATAATCCCAATGTTACTTGCAATGAAACACTTAAAATACTACCACTGTACTCTCTGCTACCCTTTTTGCTTGTCCCATATCTTCTTACTGCTTATGAATATAATACATACCCAGGTTTCCACTACCCAAAAGGCCATACCCCCACTTTTATAGCTCCACACAAGCTTGAACACTTAATACGTCCCCTCCCATCTAACTCCTTACTTACTAGGTATCAGCATCCCATTAGAACAAGATATGCCAACCCTAATACCAAAAGACACCAAAGTCTATTAATTAAAATCTGGAAGCTCACAATCAGATTACAATGCAACTTGACAATGGACGGAGATATCCACCCAAATCCTAGCCCATCCTCATCCACTAGCTCTCAGTCCTTTACTAACTGTCCCACTACTACACAAATCTTTGACAACCCCCCCAAACTCACTCTTGATCAGTCACCTAAATATCAGAAGTGTAAACAATAAGATTCAACACCTACATGCCTTCTTAGATGCTCTTTCCCCAGACATACTATGTCTTACTGAAACCTGGCTAAAACCTTCTACTTCAGATAAAGAAGTTATACCACCAGGCTATAACATCCTAAGGCTTGATCGAACCAATAGAAAGGGAGGTGAGGCAGCTGTTCTGTACAAATCCATGCTTGAAGTGGCCAATAATGGCCTACAAACATCCCTGTTTGGCAGCGCTGAAATTCTTATCACTAAGCTTCACATTAATAAGAGCAAATGTATAAATCTCATTTGTGTGTATATTCCCCCAGGCAATAACATAAATACCCTTGAAGATATCCTACATTGGTTATCCAGCAATTACCCCCAAGGAACCATTGTACTTGGGGACTTCAATATAGACTGGAACATGTGTTCCTCAGAACACCCCACTCACCACATAAACCTTTATGGATTTTCACAGGTATTATCCTCCCCCACTAGGATCAGTAAAACAAACAATAAAGCAAGTATTCTGGAATGGATTCTTGTCAACACCCATCTCCTCAAGTACAAGAGTGGGACCTTGCCTGATGATGTAAGTGATCACCTCCACACCTATTTAATCAGGCAAAAAGCTGATATCCACAACCAGTCCATTTTTAAAACAATAAGAAACAATAAGAATTTCAACTGCACAAATTTCCAAAATGAACTAAAATCTTGCAATTGGTCAGTTCTGAAACAATTACCACTTCAAGAAGCAGTAAATTACTTTAAAACCAAAGTCCTATCCATCCTTGACACCCATGCACCAGCACAGACTGTTAGAACCAAAACAAAAGTTGCTCCTTGGCTGTCAAAAGAAACCAGACATAAAATGCTACTTAGAAATAGGGCTTGGGCCACTTTGAGGACCACAAAAAAACCCATAGATCAACTTAGATACAAACAGCTAAGAAATGAAACAAAAAATCCACCACATTAGACAAGAAAAACTATTACTGTCATCTACAAGAAAAACACCAAAACAAACCACAAACGTTTTGGGTAGGTATGAACAAACTCCTTTGTCCAGGACAATCCTCCACTCCTACCCCCTTGGATTCTAACCAAAACCCCCCAGCAGAAATTGCCAATACCTTTAACAGCTTCTTTACAACAACCATCCAGAACCTAGCTAGCCAATTATCCCCTGGATGCCCATATTCTCCGGCCACTACACCCTGATCCCAACTCCCCTTTAACTTCAAGCCAGTCTGCACATCTTTGGTCTGAAAATTACTTAAAAAACTAAAGCCTACCACCCTGTCAGCTGATCTCCTCCCTGCAGAATATCTACAAAAAGCTGCAGATGCCATAGCATACCCCATTACTATCCTGATCAACAAAACTATAACTGAAGCATCCATTCCCTCTGTCTGGAAGATATCCCATGTCATCCCACTCCATAAAGGGGGCAGCTCTACTGAACTTTCAAACTATAGACCCATAGCTATTCTGTCACCCTTGGCTAAAATTATGGAAAAATGCATTCACAATCAACTCCTGAACTATCTTATCCATAATAATCTTCTAGCCAACACCCAACAAGGCTCTAGATCATTCCATAGTACAACCTCAGGTCTCCTCTCCTTCTCTAACATTAATAACCAACACTGAAACAGTAATAAACTTTCCTCTGCTATGTTTCTCAATCTTTCAAAAGCCTTTTAAATGGTAAACCACCAAATACTCATAAACACTTTGTAATCCATCTCCCTAGAGGACCAGGCTATCCAGTGGTTTCAATCATATCTCAGTGGTAGACAACAGGCTGTCCTATGGCAGAGCAAACTGTCCACCTTTTACCCATCACCCTCGGAGTACCCCAAGGCTCCATACTAGGTCCACTATTATTTTCCATTTTCAACAATGATTTGTGTAAGGTCATCCCAAATGCAACATGCATTCAATATGCGGATGACTCCACTTTAGTATGCTCCGACACTTCACCTACAGAGTTGCAGATTCTATTCCAAAATACTTTAAACACAGTTGAAAATTCTCTCCTTAACCGTCGTCCCATGTTAAATCCTAATAAAACCAAACTGCTGCTTTTCTCTCCCACTCACAGGTCTGCCCCTATAACCTTTACATTAAAATCCAACAATGGCACCATTATTTCCCCAGATTCATCAACCAAACTTTTAGGAGTTTTAATAGATAATAACCTTAAGTTTGATCTGCATATCAATAAAACTATTAAAACAGTTAATAAAAAACTTGTCTCACTATATAGGATCAAGCCCTTCCTAATGCCATTAGCCAGAACTGTAATTGGTCATACACATTTACTCTCCACCCTCCTCTATGCTTCCCCTCTATTTACAAACCTCAGCAAAACTGACCTTAATAAACTTTCTAGCAGCTACAATCACAATGCTAGATTTGCTACTGATGCAGCCTAGAAAACTCATCACTGTCATAACCTAAATCTACTAGGATGGCTTGAACTGCCTAACCTAGTTCAGGTTAACCAACTAATAGTTGCACACAAGATCCTGTACCAACCAGATAATACACTTTTACTTAAAAACCTCATCACCCCCTACAGTAACCTTAGTGCACTCTGTTCATCTGAAAGACTACTAGTTCAAACTCTCAAATCCAACAACACAGCCAGTAAATCTCCATTTGCTAACTCTGTTGGCAAAACTTGGAATTCTCTTCCTGCTAATCTTACATCTGAACTTTCTCTACCTCAATTCAAGAAAAGTCTGATTCAATACTTTAAAAAACGATGGCTATGTCCTTGTCCTAATCCAGACTAACTCTAACCATCACTCATGTGCACATGGAGAACTTCTGCCTACACTTTATTGATTCTTAACTGATAAATTCTATGGTCTTCCTGGATCTACTACCAGGTTCATAGGTTCATAGCTTGGTACTAGGCTATCAGCCTTAGGGCCTATACAAGCCTAGCCATAACAATTCCCTGGCTATTTCTTCGCACACTATTTACTTCCCTGGACCCCTGTCTAGTAGGGCAACTGACGTGATCCCCGGGGTGAATTTCCTTTCTCCCATACAATCGTCAAGGTTCTTTTTAAAGAGAGCCAAAGAGGCACTCTGCTTGACATGTATGGGCAATCTATTCCAGAGTCTGGGGAGTCTCTGGGTCAGGAGCCTATCTCTCCAGCATGTTTTGTTTATTGTGATGACAAGGTTTAGATCCCTGGAGTGTGTGGCTCTGAGGGACTGCGATTTCTTTTAAGTGTAGCATGTCCAACAGCTCTGGGTTTGACATGGCCTTGCATGTTAAGCAGAGATCGCCTCTGAGTAGACGATATGCGACAAAGTATAGCTGGAGTTTTTTAAGGCGGTCAGAGTAGGGCATCTGCTTTAGGCCTGTGATTCTTTTAGTGAGGTATTTCTGCAGCCTTTCCAGTTGTTGCAGATGTCTTGAGAGGTACATACCAAACGGGGCGTTGTATTCTATAATGGGTCTAATGAGGGATGAGTACAGTGGGACAATGACCTCCTTTTTTCTGGATGAAAAGCCCTTAGTGATGAGGTGTGCCACATAGAAGGATTTCCTGACTGTTGTGGTGATGTGGTTATCGAAGGTGAGACCACTGTCCACCTGTGTCCCTAAGTCTCTTATCACACTTTCGGTGTTTACTGTACTGCCACCTATATGGTAATTCATGGGTACATGTTTTTTCCCAAAGAGGATAACTATACATTTCTTGGCATTGAGCTTGAGCCCATGGCTCTGGCACCAAGCATCTGTTTCTGTAAGGCCCTTTTGTAGAGTATCCACATAATTTGGGGATTCAATAATGGCTCCCAGTTTGCAGTCATCTGTGAACTTTGTTAGCCAGGGTCCCTTAGTGTTGGCCTGTACTTCAGAGAAGTAGATGCCAAACAAGAGCGGTCCCAGGACTGAACCCTGAGGTACTCCACTTGTCACTTGTCTGGAGCTGGGTTTGGAGTTAGCCTACTAGGTATTCAATACCCTATCATTCTTAAAAACACTGTCTAGAAATTTCAGAGTAAAAATGTAATAATTTGTTTTGTGTATCTGTTTTTGTGTTTGTTTACATCTGTGTAAAATCCTTTTATTTGTGTTTTATTTTGTGTTTTAAACTGTAAAAATGTAAGAGCTTGTTGAATGCCTTTTTGGAGCTTTTCTCCCTGGGCCATTGTTGAAAATGGACAATAGAATGTATCCAGTCGGACTATCCCGGTAAAGAAATGTAAAATAAATAAATTAAAAAAAAAATATATATATATATATATATATATATATAATATATATATATATATAAAATTATCTAGGTCTCTATCAGAAGCTCGAGTTTTCAGAAACATGAAATTGATATAGTTGACACCATATGATCAAATTCCGAAAACTTGAAGCTTTTGAATGGAGAGTGAGGTGCAGTGAAGATCTAGAAATTTACCCCTTTCTCCACTGTAGTGCAATTTCAGAGTTGGTATATATAATATGCAGGAGGCTTTTTGAAGTTCCAGTTTTCGGAAGCTCAGTCATATCATCTCAACAATATAAATTTTGAGTTTCTGAAAACTCAAGCTTCTGACATAGACCCTCGCAGATACACACACACACACACACACACACACACACACACACACACACACACACACACACACTTAGATATAAAGCTCTTCTGTACTAAATCAAGTAAGATTGTATTACCTTTAGTATCACTGGCTATAACTCTGTGACGAAGGTCACAGATGTCTACTGATTTATGCAGTTTATTTACTTTTTTTTTTTTACTGTATTAACCTCACAAGACCTATGATGTATTTTCAGGTTTTCAGGGGAGACACATGGTGGTATTTATGTGGACTTGGGGAAGGGAGCTTTGGCCAAGGCAATGGACAAATTCCCCTTCCGCTTTCAATAAATGCTATAAAATACACTTGATATTAGCCAAAAGGCTAAGAAGCGATCATTAATATCCACTGAAGCCCTTACTAACTCAGACTTTTGGAAGCTCAGTTTAACATTCCATCCTAACAACATTTCAGAATTTCATCACTCCCATAATGCTGCACTGCACTGTCTGTATTGGTACATGAATCCAGGTACCATATGTGAGGATGGAACCAGCAGAGCTGTGATCTTGAAAACTACAAAGGCAAGTATACAACATGCAGAGCCTCTAACAATGAAAGGGCAAGATAGTAAAGTGGTACACCTTTTGTTCCCTGAAGTGAGCCTTCCAGCAGTAATCCATTTCACAGTATTTTCTCAGGTATGAGTATTCTTAATGAGTTGAAGTCTTAAGTAAATATTTTTTCTAAATATCTGTACTGATAAGGTAGACAGTCCACAGTGTTGGAGCTAGTGGGATGCCTTTTATGTGCTTTTGAGTACTTCGATATATAATGTATAATAACAATATAGCAGGGAGCATGATGAATCAGTGGTAAGATATATACCTCATAACTTCAAGGCTGGGGGTTCAGTTCTGACATAAAGTCATGATCTATATTGAGTTTCCATGTTATTCCCATGTCTGGATCCATTTTGTCTGGGTAGTGTGAATTCCCTTCCCACATTCCATAAAAATTCTGATAGATTGGATGCATTAAGCTGTGTGTATGAGTGTGTGTGTGTGTGTGTGTGTGTGTGTGTGTGTGTGTGTGTGTGTGTGTGTGTGTGTGTGTGTGTGTGTGTGTGCTTAAACAGCATGTTATATCTGAGATAGTTGGAGGGTGCCCTATTTTCTATTGCAAGAATAAGAAGAATTTGAAATGGCTACTTTGTTACCCAAAAAGGCATCAAAATAGGCATTTTGGTTTAGCTACCAATAGATAAGGAAAGTGCAATTTTTGTGATATTCTAAGTTTTAATGGAGCATTTTTGCATCCTGATATAGGGAGGGAGTTTCATTTTTCTGCTTCAGTTGATTGCAATACCATCGATGTGGTGTACCTCACTTTTTGTCTATGCTGGCAAAACAAACTGCAAGTTTAAAGAAAGGTTCAGAGACAATCTTTATTTTATATGTAAGGGGAACATGGTTAATGCCCTAGCAAAGCATGTTAATACATTTGTAGCTAACCACTCTTCTATGTTTGTCGCTATAGATGTGGTGGGGACTGACATTAGAATGCAGGATGGAGAAAATGAGACTGAGTTAAAGGAGAGTAGACAAATAATCTCACTGCAGTCCCATAAGGGCCATGGATTAAATGAACATATCCCTCTACACCCACTTTTAAAATCTAAGGGTTTGAGGAAGAAGTCATTTCTGCACACTTATATGATGTTTTTATTTTTTTAGATTTTTTTTCTTTTATACATCTCTTAGATGTATGTTTTTTGTTTTATGTTTTATAGAAATCAGGTACCTGTATCTTTAAATATGTGATTCCTATGATTGGTTAGTTGTGCAACAGATAGTGATGTAATTCTGTTTAAATGTGGATGTTGCATGTTCTCACTTTTGGCCTGAAGAAGCTCTTTTATATAGTGAAAGCACTTACCAGTGTGTGTGTGTGTGTGTGTGTGTGTGTGTGTGTGTGTGTGTGTGTGTGTGTGTGTGTCCGCGTGTGTGTGCATGTGTGTGCGTGTGTGTGCGTGTGTGTGTGTCTGAGTGTGTGCGCGTGTGTGTGCGTGTGTGTGCGCGTGTGTGTGTCTGCGTGTGTGTGTCTGTGTCTGTGTGTGTGTGTGTGTGTGTGTGTGTATGTGTGTGTGTGTGTGTGTGTGTGTGTGTGTGTGTGTGTGTGTGTGTGTGTGTGTATGTGCGTGTGCTTTTTTTATTGCATATCTTGGATTTATTTCACACCACAGAGTTCTCTGGGCTTTCTTTGCTTGCTTTGTTGTTTCTTCTTCATTAGATGTTTACCTGCTTGAGCAGCCCTTTCAGCTTTACTATTAAACAGTACATGACCCAGACTTGTATAAGATGCTGGAATTGCCATTTATCTGAAAAACACTTGAATTCTACACATGCATATTAAGGGCTGTAGTCACACATGATAACATGGTAGTTACTATGCCTTGTAAAGATAGCTTTCAGTGCCTTGGCAACCCCCTGAACCCCAATAACTGCCATTTTAACAACTTCTGGAATCTGTGAGAACTAATCAGCAGGTCAGGTGAATGTTGTCTTGATACTGGGAAAACCTGTACCAGCCGTTGGACCATGAAGCTCCTAGAAATGAATATATCAATGGCTCTCTCAGATTATTACTTTAATTAAAGCCATGGACAACACTCCACAACTGTAGATTATGTTTTTGAAAGTGTTATAGCTTTCTTTGCAGCCTTGGTAATGACTTATGCAATGACGTTTTGAAAATATTTTGTAGTTTATGCTATTCTCAGTTTAAGAGACTCTGCCATAAATATACCAGTGAAATATCTTAGTACCATGACAAATTATAAGTAGTTCTATTTCAGTTTCAACACATTTTCTATCACAATAAGTAAATTACAGTTTATTGTTTATAAACAATCACCATTGGCACAATCCAAATTCATACACCATGGTCATTTTCCAATGTCCTCTTGCAGAAAGAGATAGACTCCACCACAAAATATTTTCCAAGTCAGTCATTTACTTACATAGTCATGCAGTTCCCTACATAGCCAGCCATCAGCTGACAACATATAAGAGTGCACTGTTTACATACCTGCAGTCTGCACCATTTAAGATAAACCATCAAAGTTTGCAAAGGTGTGGGTGGGGAATGGGTGGTACTGAGTTGCTTGGAGTTAGGGACAGTTGAGAGCTATGCACATACCAGTAACTCAAAATTATTTGTTTACTAGATGACCACAGTGTTCTTACTAATGTGTATGATAGACAATATTACTGAACTGTAAGGTGAGATCCCAATATGCAATCAATGTGATAAGATGGGGGTGATCTTTATTAAATTTTTTTCTTTTTTCTTTCTTTTTTTGTTTTTTTGTATATTAGCTTTTGTGCACTTTTGTGGCTGCTGGAAGTAGGCTACGTATTTCAGGAAAAAATAGTTCAGTTATTTCACAATTAATCTTTCTTTTAATTATTTATACTTTAGTTGCTTAATACAAAACTTGACTTACAGAAAACAGCTTAACCATTAATAATTAAATGACGTTTCTTTCACTTAACAATGGTATTAATGAAATATCTGAAATAGTTTTTCTCAAGTTCTGTTTGGATTAACTCACACTGAATTGTATAAAACAATTATAAATGATTTTTTACTAATACAATCAACTACAAGAAGGAAACCTACTTCAATGTTTTTATATTTATATTTCATCTGCTTAATGCATAAATCCAACTACTTTATTCTTAAATTAATAGATTGGAATCAACTTCAAATATAGATATTTTAAAGTGGGTAGCAATTACTTGCAACTTACATCACATCTGGAACAGTTCTTGTCACTGTGCATATGGTTGTATCATGATGTAAACAATCACCATGACAGCTATCGCCTTTACATTTATTTTTTTCTATTAGCTGCTTCTTTGCTAATGGTAAACTTTAGCATCAGAAAATATCTCAAGAGACTGGGGTGTTTGCAGTGCAAATCATCCCAGAAAAAACATTTAGTCTAAAAAGTCTTAAATTACATTAAAATTAACGGTCTTTTTTCGTTAAATAATCTTTACTACATCATAAATAATACATGGGTATGTGGCTAAGTATGTTCAGTGCTTAACTCTGACAGTTCAAGGTCCACTGTTTCTCCTAATTCTGGCATGAGAAGAACAGTTGTGTCATATTACAAGTAGAAACAATAACATTGTAACAATTCAGTAGACAATGCACTTACTTTGTATTATGTTTTCCTGTCAGTATAAGGAAACAGTATGCATACCTAATCCGCACTTTCAGTGCATTTTGTATGTCAACTTACTTCTATTTCTGGTTTCTCCTTCACCTTTTCTCTACCTGTTATATGTCCTTTTGAATGCATCTGTGGATTCTCTCGCCATAACTTAGTTCTGGTTGTCCATTCGATGGACCCACAGTGCTCTCTGTGACAAACAACTTTTTCAAATACAGGGACTAGTTAACCCCAGCAGTGCTTCCTGTTCTTCACCACCCACTCCTTCCTTTCCTGTTCAGGATGATCCTTTCACATCAGCATGACATGCCAACATGAACCCACACCATGGCATTCCAGTTTCATCTTCTCTGCACTAAGAAAAGCTCAACTTTTATTGTCTCTGGTCATATTGTTTCCCCCTCGATCCTATGTACTCATCTAGAGGCTTTCCTCTGGACTCCTTCCAACAGCCTGATGTCTCTCTCCTTGTCTAGCCTTCAGGACTGTATGATGTATTTGAGGTGTAACCCAGCCAGAGCCTGGTAGAGCAGAAGCATTACATCTTTCCTTCTGGAGACTATCTCCTTGAGAATACATGCCATAATTCTGTTTGTTAAGCCCAGTTTCATCTCAGTTTGCTCCTGGTGGTCCAGTTCATGTATGCTCAATACCCCCAGATCCTTTATCCTGCCATTTCACCATCAGTTCAACTCCCCCAGCTGATGCTTCACACCAAGGTTGTTGCCACCAAAGTTTTGAGTTTATGTACAGTGAACTCTCACTCTTTACTTGGTCAGCTTTTTTGTGTTCTTAGACTCTTCCCCACTCTTTCTTCTTAATCAGTGAAGATGTCAATCCTGCTCTGTTTTTCCTCAGGTATGTCTGATGCACACGCTCAGATGAGTAATGAACCCAGAACTGACTGCTACATGACTCCACTGGTCACTTTACCTATTCCTGACAGTACCATTATCACCGCAATGCTCTGTATTCTACCCCTCCACCAGGCAAACATCTGGTTTCTCATTCTTGGTCACGTACCTAACCCCTCCAGTTTTCCTACCAGCCATCTGTACAAGACTCATTAAAAGGCCATGTAAAAACTAGTCTGAGTCCAGTAAATGAGAGATATAAATGTGCAAACGGATAAAATGTGAATCCAGAGGAAGTTGTAAAGAAGATAATAAAACTAAACCTATTCATGTAGGAAACAAGATAAGCACAGTCAGTTGCAAAAAACAGCAACGTTATATAGAAGTTGTGTATTATTCTAAAAAGCATTATGCTTCACTAGAAAACAGCTTCATTAAGAATTATTACTCAGGAAGTAAGTAATGATTCATTAACTGGCAGTAATAACAGAAGGAAAAACTTTTGATGATTTCCAAGAAAATGACATGAAGAAGGAGCAACTGAGATGCAATGATGGTGTGGTACTTATTTTTTGAGTGGGTATGACTCAGCAAGCACTTTAACCATATGTTCTTCACTCTGACAATAATGTCATGTTATTAAGTTCTAGACAAAAAAAAGAAAGTGAAATATGCTGTGCATAACATTTACAGCACCTCCACCCCATTACTCAACATCAACTGCAAATAACTAAAGCATGATTTTAATAAGCCAACTGTAGGACTTAGGCTAATTATTAACATTTCTAAACTGTGGAATTTATATGTAATGGGTCCGTGTAAGGTTAACACAATGCAACTGACTTGCTTGGCAGAAAAAATGCTACCTTGCCTCACTACATTTGCAAGGTAAGGTGTTAAATTTGGTTTTATGGCATCTACAACTGTTATTTTGTGTTAGTACATTTGTGAGCTAATATATTCAACATTTAATTTCATTATAATGCCTAAGTGGGCAGAGTCATGTTTGAAAGGGGCTTTCAGAGCAGTTCACTTACCTGGTTAACAAACAAAATAAATAACTAGGTTGTTTTAACCATAAATTATTTAAAGGGAAAATAGCATGTTAGATGAAAACCTAGACCAATGATTACTGAGTAATCAACTTTCTCTGAAAAATGATGGCAAATGCCAGTAAGGAGGAGCATAAAAAGGCTAATAAATTCTATGGAAGGAAAAAAATTAATTCCAATTAAAATGACCCATTACATTAAAAGTAAAGCATTTTCATCTGAATGCAGCCCAGATAATAAGTATATTGGTTGAGTGCACATGGAGGAAACACATACTTTTCAAAAGCTGAAATATACACACACACACACACACACACACACACACACACACACACACACACACACACACACATACTGTAACATAGTGTCATGGTTCTTACCCTATCATGTGACAAATTTTGTGCAACTGAAATGAAGTAATGTAAATAGCAACTGTTGTGACTAGACTACTGTTGTAAACAGTGTTAAGTAGCATTAACTCTGTAAGATGACAGATAGCTAAATTTTTACATCAGCTAGACAGACCTCCCAGAAGCATTTTTTTTTAATTATCAATTAAATTATTAAAATGTTATATAAAAAGAGGGCAATAGTCCTGTTAGGCAGAGAAGTTGGCCTTTTTGGTGTGGGGGTAGGGGGTAAGGGCTCTGTCTGGAACAGCAGTTCAGGGGAATATGCTAATTAAAGAAAAAAAATATTCCAGAATTACATGAAGAAGACTGGACATCTTTTGTTAGAAATCCACAAAGGAAGCACTTTTGGATTGTATAAAAACTGGTGAGAAATAAGCCTTCTCCATAGTATAAATGGAGAAAGAAGCCCTGACTATGCTGTAAGTGATCAGAGTTGGATTAGTGGTGCAGGTGCCTGCAGGAGTTAGCCAAGGATGATAGAGGTAAGTAGCTGCTGCTGGCTCACCCATCAGTTCTGGCTCACCCTATAGGTGACACTTATAAAGAACACTGGGTACTTACCTAGTCATGTTCCAAAGTCACTGAGGCTGGGCTGTCCTAGTGCATTTGCACTATGCAGCGGAGGGGAAAGTTGGCAAGTGGAAGCACACATCCCTTCATATGGAAGCGCATGCAGGCTCAGGGGTGCCGCCAGCGGGGCAAGGGTATTCCCACGGGGGAGAGAGTAGGCCGTCCCCAGGAATAGCAAACTAGTTCACCTCTTTCCACTGGACCTTGAAAGGGAATGGATAGGGTTGGAAGGAATAGAGATTCCTAGGCAGTAACCAATGAGCCATAGGGCTCTCAGTTATCCATGGAATACTGTTTTCCCATTCCATTGGAATGAATTTTATGGGTGAATGTAAAGAAGCCATCAGCCAAGGTCCTGGGAGAACTAAAATGATGTGAGAGATGTTTTTTTTCTGTGTGGGACTAACTTTATTTAGTTTCTGTTACTTTACTTGTTTATACGAGAAGCATCTAAATCAGTATTTTCTTTCTTATTAATAAGCCTCCATTATTTTATGGCCTGGTGGTCTCTGCTGTATTATTTTATAGCACACTGGTGGGTACAGTGCACATGTCTGACTCAATATTTCAATCCCAAAAATGATCGAGTTACACCTTTCACTGCCTGAAAGCACATTAGCTGAGAAAATGTCTCCCTCAATTGGAGAGAAGAACAGTCTTAAGGTACGCGGTGGGAGTCAATTGGAGAGAAGAGCAGTCCTAAGGTACAAGCTGGGAGTTGAATGGAGAGGAGCAGTCCTAAGGTACAATCTGGGAGTCAATTGGAGAGAAGAGCAGTCCGAAGGTACGAGCTGGGAGTCGACTGGAGAGAAGAGCAGTCCGAAGGTACGAGCTGGGAGTCGACTGGAGAGAAGAGCAGTCCGAAGGTACAAGCTGGGAGTCGACTGGAGAGAAGAGCAGTCTGAAGGTACGAGCTGGGAGTCGACTGGAGAGAAGAGCAGTCCGAAGGTACGAGCTGGGAGTTGACTGGAGATAAGAGCAGTCCTAAAGTACGAGCTGGGAGTCGACTGGAGAGAAGAGCAGTCCGAAGGTACGAGCTGGGAGTTTCTCAGAGTATGCCTGTACTTGTTCCCAAGCCAAGATGATGAATGTGGAGCAACAACATCAGACTACTGCTGCTGCTACAGCCAAGCGGATGATGATGATGATTGTTATGTCTATGTTGAAGTTACTTGTATTAAGCAACTAACCAGGGAGTAAGGTATCAAATCACACCCCATAGCTTTCGAAAGGTGCACCCACAAAAAGGGATGGCACTGAAGTGTGCAGCTTAGAATCCTCTCAGCACAGTTAAAGGGAGAACCTTTAAAGGTTTTCAAAGGCATGGAAGTGGTGGAATATCAGGACTATGGTAAAATTAAAAAACAGTGTTAGTACAAGTTGGCATTACCTCTTGAGATGCAGTCTCAAACGTTTCATAGCTGGATAGTTTCTGCCAACAAAATGGTACAATCTGAATCCCATTTTTTTTAATTATGGTTAGATCCTGAAGGTCAACATACTAAAAGTAATATGACAGAAATGTAAAAGGGCTTTGCCTGTTACTAAGTGATTATTTCAATTAACCCTAAGGATATTAAACATTTTGCTGCATTAGTACAATGATTCCTATGCAATGAAACATGGAGTAAAGCTGAACAGTCTAAACCTATGGTAAAGCCAGCATGAAATTTTGATAACCAGCAGAAAAGCATCATCTATAGACTGACTGTTTTAAATGTGGGGAAAGAGATTAAATAAACTATATTTTGTACTAGTAATAATGATATTGTTCTAGCTGTGAATACTGCAATTAATGATTTTAAGTACTAATGATGTTGATCTCACAGAATTCAATAAATTATCTGCCAGAATAGTTGAGTCAGTGTTATGCAATTATGATATTGCAAAATTAATGTTTTAATTGATGGAAGGGAGATGCATGGATTACTGAAATTGTTTCACTTATGAAGGTGTAGTGTATTGGTAAAAAGAAGACTCTTGTGAAAAATATAGTTCAAGAAGTCTGTTGTCATGGGTATGAGAAATAGTACTCCATCACTTAAGTAGAAATGCGGTATGATTGTTCATCCTGTTGATGTAGTTCACTATTCACAATTTAACAAGATGTACATTAGGTGGATTGGACACTCCAAATTAGCTATAGATTAGTGTGTGTGAGAGTGTATGGTGTGGAAAACCTACCACGGCAAGGCTAGCCACCTGGTGGTGTATACCTTGTCTGTAGATGATTGTCACTGTTGATGTGTGCAAAAATGGGAAAAAAGGGTTGTGGATGGATGGCTGGATGATAATACAGAAAGATTTTCCCCACTTTAGAGATTTATGGAAGCAATGGGAAGAAGAAATCCTTTTGAAATACTGCCTTATCAGTGTGGAGAGGGGACCAGTAAGTGACTACAATACTATTATATAGCTAATTTTTTAGCTACTAAAAAGACTTTGGGCAGGATTCACGAAGGCTTGCACGGAGTGTAAGAGATGTGTAACACTCCATGCAAGCCTCGCGATCCAGGAACAGCCCGAAACTCCGTGTAAGAGACCAGCTAAAACGTCTCTTAAATGGACTGGGCGTGGATATGCTAAATACCTCACTTGCAGCCGAAAGGCATGCAAATGAGGTATAGTAGCGATCCACGAAACAGAAAGCAGCCCGTGTAAGAGCCGTTTTAGCTGCAGAAATGTACTCAGTTGACAACTGAGTACGTTTCTGCAAAAATCACAATGGAGCCATGTCAACTCCAAATAAAGGGTGCATATGTGTCAGACAGCATGCCAATGGCCAAATATGTGGCCATTGGCAAGGTAACCCGATGCAAATATTAAAAAAATATAATTTTTTTTTCGGCGATCGACGATGTTTAAACGCAGCGCAGCCCCGCGCAAACGGGCTGCGCTATATAAAACATAAAAATGAAGGTTATAAACCCACAAATGTGGGTTTTATGCAATACATGGAATGACAATGGAGGGACCAGCAGACCAAAAACAACATGGCCACCGTGTAGTGGTTGCTAAGGGGGGAAGCTGAGTCTAAGACATGTAACTAAGCATTAGTAGGCAGTCTGATGTAAATGAGGGTTAGGATACTGAATCCCACAGTCACATAGCAAATGAGCACAGTCTGAGTAGTGTAAGAGATACATAAGGGGGAGGAATAGAGTAGGAGATAGGTGACATCACAGGGGGGGAATGGTAGAAAGAAATGCAGTTCATTGGAGGTCAGTGTTACATGACAGATGACAGACACAGATCATGGAAAGAGGAGTGCCACAAGATAAGCATGGGAAAGTCAAGAAATGGAAGGTGTACACTGTTACTTACACCAAAGTTTGTGTGTGCACCATGAAGCGCGAGTAGGGCAGTGTGTGCGCGTGTAAGGCAGACTGAGCATGTGGGAGCGTGTTGGTAGATTTGTAACACTGTTTGCACTGCTGTGCGCGCGTTTTAACCCGAATAAGCAGATTCTGAACCGTGTAAGCATGTGTGCGCGCGTGTAAGCCACTGTGAGCGTGTTACTGCTGGTATGTATGCTGCTCCCCCCTGAGGAAACAGAAAGGAAGAAGGGAGCAACAGAATTAGTAGGAAGCTAGCAGGGAATACTGCTGGAGCTAGCAGGTGAAAACAATTAGAAGCAGGCAATTACACAGGCAGAATAGTAGCCCAGCCCAGCACTTAAAACTCTGCAAACAGCAGTGCAGGATGTTTCTCTCAAGAGACACTGCAAGACAGGAGTAAGCTATTAGAAGTGAAAACTGAAAAAGCTGAACTCAGAGCAGGAAATGCTAGGGGCTGCCATAGCTGTCATAATGAGACATAGGCGACTTGCTGAGGGTGGTGACAATGCAGATGGTGCCAGACAACCCCCAGTGAGGAGACGGAGAAGAGTGTACAGGCCCAGGGTCACCTACCACAGGTTACATGAGCCGGAGATAGAGCACCATACAGTGGACAGAGAGCTCCTGCAGCAAATAGTCGAGTTGTGCAGGCCACGCCTCACACACAGAACCAACAGAGGGGAACCCATCCCAGTGGAAACCAAGGTATGTGTTGGCCTAAGAATACTAGCAACAGGTACCTTCCAGAGACCAACTGGTGATATGATGGGGATATCACAGGCATCAGCCTCCAGGGTACTGCACCAGTTCCTGGATGCCATGTCAGCACATGTCGGTGATCATGTATATTTCCCCAATGCCCGTGAGGTATTGGCCAGCAATATGCGTCTCTTCCAGCAAATAGTGGAATACCCTGAGGTAGTAGGTGCAATAGACTGCACGCACATATGCATCAAAGCACCAGCCGGTGAGCGGGGTAGGGCCTACATTAACCGCAAGGGCTTCCCCTCCATCAACTGCCAGGTCGTGTGTGATGCCCAGGGCATAATAATGAATGTGTGTGCTGACTGCCCTGGGAGGTACCATGATTCCCACATCTGGCATTTGACGCAGCTGTACCAGACATTTGCCAATGGGGACATCCCACACGGACACCTAGTGGGGGATGCAGGTTATGCACTGGAGCCATGGCTGATGACACCCATCAGAAATGCACACACACCTGAACAGGGACGCCATAATGAGGCACGCGCACAAACACGTAATGTAATAGAGCGTGTGTTTGGGCTGCTCAAGTCACGGTTCCAGTTTCTGGACACATCTGGTGGAGCCTTGCAGTACTCACCAACTACATGTACCCAAATTGTCATGGTATGTGCTATGCTACATAATATGATCTTGTGAAAACAGCTGCAGCAGGACCAGCATAGGGCTGTGCCAAACAGCCCCCCACCATTGCCAAGGCCATCAAAGGCAGAGCGTGACTCGGAGGAGGAACAACCTGAGCCTGCCCCAGTAGGCAGAAGGAGGCGTGCCCAGTATGCCCTGGCCTTGGCAAAGAGGCAACGCATGGCACATACACTGGCTCAGTAGGAACCCTGGGAATGATACCCCTCTCTGACTCACTCAAATAATAACAGGGATGCCTAAGATGACATGACCTGCTCACAAACATGTACAGGGAGTGTAATATGTGCATCCGACAGAGGCAGCCCTGCAGCACCACCTGAGGCATGAATGCCATGTGTTAAGTAATGTAACACCATGTACTATATGCACACTTGAGGACCCTGACTAACATTCACCCTCACCAAGCATGAAGCCACAAAATGACGATGGGATGATCAATTGCAATAACTGGCTGAAGTAATGCAGTTAGTCAAAGGGGAGCCAATGTGTTTCAGCCTGGGAAGACATGCTGAGCATGACATGATGCACCACCTGCTAGGGGTGGCGTGCACCTATCAGTCCAGGCTCCATGGATACTGGCAAAGGCTGTCAGTACCCACAGCATGCCCTGAATAGGTACGTCTCAAAACACAAACCCACCTTCATAGGTACCACAAGGGACAGGAACCTAGATGTAATGCTACCCAATGCCAGAAGTCTAAACAGCAAGATGCATGCAGTGTAAACGCACACAGTATGGAGAATGTTGATATCAGTCCTGTAATAGAAAACTGGGTCAAGGCTCACATCAGCACCCTAACACTACCAGGTTACACCTCATACTGTGCTGTACAGCCTCAAAACATGGAACAAGCTACAAAAGGAGGGTGACTAGCAATAATTGTCAAGGATAACCACACCCCCATGTTGGTACCACAACAAGAAGCAGCATGGATTAGCCATGGTCAAATACCAGTGGCTAAAACCGCCTCCCAGTATATAGCCTGCTGCAGACTACTATCCTAACACCAGGAACTGCACCTGGCCTATGTTGGAATACATGAATATATCAAGCCCCCCAAACCACATTATATTGGTTGACTGAAAATACCCAGACATACACTGGGAACATTATACTAGCACCAACACAGTAGGAGAAAAGTTCCCAGAATCCATAAACCAAAATGCCCAGGAACAACGTACCACTCCCACAAGAGGGGTAAGCATACTGGATGTGATAATCAGCAACATGTGTACTGGATGGCAAGATGAGAAGTGTATCTCTCACTGGTAAGACCAGACCATAGAGTAATCACACCGGATATACACATCCTGACCACAGTCCCTGGCCAGAAAACCACAGTGAAAAACATGTGTAAAGCATAAGTTGCAGCCCTCCAAACCAGTGTGGAATCCACTAAAGGCCCTGTGCAGGTGCAGAATATGGGACACACCGCAGAACCTGTTATACAGGCATTCCATGAACACAGCCAGGAATGCTTGGATTATGCAATCACAAATAACAACAAGACACAATGCCATACACGCAGGCATCTGGCAAGCTGGACTCCAGCCATTACCAAACCATGCAAGAGAATGAGGAAGCTACTACATGATAGAGCAAACATAAAAAGGGAAGTAATCAGTGATCAGTAGTATGGCAATAAAATATGTCCACACATACAATCCACTAAGGCCAGCCACAAGAAGTAAAATCTGTGAATCCTGAGGCAATGTTACACCTGCCCCAAGTACACAGGCAACCCTCAACTCCCCCCAATAAATACAAATATATGTGAGAGATGCAACCATTTATCCAAACCGGAGGCTGAGCTCCCCCAACTCAGTACTGTCAAAACTAGTCAGGAGGAGAAGGTAACCACATACACCACAAACCCAGTCCCACGTAGACCTATCACAACTGTAAACCAAACACATAAACACAGAAAAACATTCCTGGAGGCCCTAATTACAAACACACCACATCAACAGAGGCCTCCAAAGCAGACCCCAAGCAACCACAACCTCCAAACATAGCACATGCAACACATAGTACACAAAGCTGGTGTGCCAAACAGTCACAGGCCAGAAGGAGAAACAACATGCCTGATACAGTTGTAATAGGTGTCTGTATAGGCAGACACACTGCTGTCCCACTCACCAGACTGAACAAGGGAAAGGGTACAGTAAGCTGCCTGTAGGCTGCCACAATATGCCACATAACACAAGTAAGCAGGTCAACCCAAAGCAAGCAGAAATATGATGCACTCATTGTCCATGCTGGTGTGAATGACCCGAGATGTACCTCCCTGGACTACATGAAAAGAGACATGGATGAGCTCTCTGAGTATGTACTCCAGGCTGGTATGACACTGGCCATTTGCAGCATCCAACCCTCACCAAGAATGATGCCACAGTACAAACACAGAATGATCAGCTTTAACAGGTGGCACAATTACAGCTGTCAGTCCAAGAGGGTCTAATGTCTGTCTGCTTGAGATGTCATGCATGACAAGCCATGCTGCTGTTCCAGGGATGGCTTGCACCTGTTACCCCTGGGCATCTGGATACTGGATAAGGCCTTTGCCACCTCCATAGAGCCGTACGTAGGCAAGGCCAAAAAGACTAACCCACCACCCTAGAAAACATAAGTGGTAAGAAACATAAGGGTAATGCTGACCAATGCCAGATGTGTAAACTGCAATATGCATGTTCCTGAGGCACTTCCCAGTATGGAGAACATCGATGATGTCTGTGCAGTGACAGAAGCCTGCTGCAAGCCTACTGACAGCACACCAGCACTACCAGGTCATACCTCATGTCATGCGTTATGGCCCCAACACCTGGACCAAAACATCAAAGGAGGGGGAGTATCCATATGCAGCACAGACACCCATACGGCCAGGTAACTGACAATGCACGAAGCAGCGGAGACCATCCATGTGCACCTAACTGTAGTCAAAACTGCTGTACAGTCTGTAGCATGCGACAGACCACACTCTCACACACAGGAACCCCACCCAGACATCCTGAAGACACTGGACAGTATGAATGTCCCACCAAATACCAAACAAGGTACTCACAAATTACCACATAGGTGGTAAACCATTATGTATGCAAGGAGTAATCAGGGACCTAGGGACACAAGTCGACAGTAACCTGTCATGTGACACTCACAATGCCAATGTGGCTAGGAAGACTGTCTATACTGGACACCGTATCATGAAAGGATTCACATCTACATCAACAGAGGTCACTGTGCCCTTGTACTGTTCCCTTATCAGACCCATAATCTAGTACAATGACCCATATGGGATGTACCGTACCTGACACCTGCAGCGGTTAGGAAGACCTCAAAGGTACCTCACCAAGAGGATAAAGGGTGTCAAATATATGTCATATGCTGCCTGGCTGTAGACACCCCAGCTGAATGCAGTCACAGACTGCCTACACAGAGGCATTGTATGTCTGTTGTACAAGGCCATGTCCAACACAGGAGTAATGGACATGCTCCACCCCAGGAAATCAAAGCCATTGGCGCTGTGAGAGTGACAGATGTCAGCCTCAACACATAATGAAATAGGATGTGCTGGAGGGACAGATACATAACCCAGAGGCTCCCCACACCCTGGAACAGGATCCCACTCCATGTTAGGCAGAGCCCCTCACTGACACCCCTCAACAGGAATATTGCCAAGTGGATGGATGATCGTAGATGTACACTGGGGTCTTCACTGTGTCACGTCCAGACAGAGGCACAGTAAAGAAAATCATAAATGGCCATAATATTCACATAGCAAGGGGCGGCGAAAGACACACACACTCTGGCTAGCTTACTAATGCCCTAGGGTGGATAGCCTAGTATGAACCTATGAACTTATGAAGATACAAATTGTACAGGACACTAAGGATAATCACAAGGCTTACTCAACTGATGGTAGGAACCATGTTGGGAATTCACAGATATGCTCCAGATCACACAGATATTACAAACAACATACCAAACACACACACATATTGCCAACATACAACCTGACAGGTGCAGTGCAAACCCCCCCCCCCCAGAATGCAAAATATCTATCCCAGCAGACTGCTGGCCCCCTGACATTGCAGCTGCTGAGGTAACAGCCATCATCTACAAAGCAAAACACACAGCAGCAATGGTATGAGATGGTGTCCTGGGCTGAGGCCAACATGGACTCCAAGAGGAATGGAATGCCAAATCACACTACTTCCCAATGTCAGCCTTACCACAGGATATGTACCCAACGAGCAGTGTACAACAACAGTGGTCCTTCACAACAAAGGTGTTGCCTGAATGGATACTGCAAACTACCACCCCAGGATCCTGACAAGCTTGGCCTGCACAGCTATGGAAAGGATCAGCATGTACTGCAGACATAAATCTATCGGGGACCTATTGACACCGGACCCTACCCAGTGTGGCTGTCGTAAGTGCAGATCCTGCCCTTAAACATGTTTGACCCATTTGAAACAGTCATTAAGGTCATCGATGAGGGCAATGTGGTCCACACAGAGTAGCTGGGCCGTGCAAATGCTTCCAGACAATACCCTATGTGTTCAGTATGGATATGTTCACCAACTTAAATATAAACCCCTATGTCAGTAGAGGGGTTGCAAACCAGACCAAGGACAGAACTGACATGGTCAGACATGCTGCATCCATGTCAGACTACAAAGCAGGTATAAGTGGCATCCCACAAGGCTTGGTCCTAGGACCTCCCCTGTTCCGTATATATGTCCCATAGGTACAGGCCAACATGGAAGGACTGTGACTGAACATGTATGCAGAGGAGTACAAACTGCCCACCATATCTGACCCCCAGCTGACACAAGCAACCCACAAAAGGGCCACATAGAAACAGACAACTGGAGCCATAGCCATGTCAGCAAGCTAATTGCAGAAATGTGTATAGACAACCACCGTGGATATACAGTAAATGCCCACCAATTACCACACATGTGTTAACCCATTACGTACCTAACATGTAATGAGAGACCTGGGGACACAAGGTGATAGATATCCTGCATTGGACAAACATGTGGCTGTAGTGTTCACAGAAACATACCATACACCCACCCAATCATGAAGGTTGTCAGATCTAGATAAGGGGAGTTCACTGTGGTTCTGCAGTCATCCTTCATCAGCGTCACAATTGACTACAATAGCCCCTGTGGGATGTACCTCAGCAGACACCTCCATCAACTGTAAAGTCCACAACAGTACCTCACCAGGAGTAGTAAAGAGCATGAACAGATGCCATGTGTTGCCTGATTAAACAAACTGCAGCTCCACACACTGCCATACTGCCCTCCCAGAGGCAAGCTGTGCCTGACGTATGAAGCCATGTCCAAGCTGGAATCAATGAACATGCTGCACCTTGTACAATCTGAATGGCAGTGAGCTATGCACATGAGAGACCTGAACCCCAGCACTGACATACATAGGACAAGCTGTACTGAATGATCCATAACACAGAAGCCACCCCCACTCTTGAGTAAACTCCCAGTACAGGTTAGCCAGAGAGTCACCTATCGACACCCCTCAAGAGGAATCCTGATGAGTGGATGGGAGATGGTAGGTTTACCCTGGGTATCACTGATATGTCAGAGGTAGACGGAGGCACAGTATACTAACCATGACATATGTCATGGCAAACTCCAGTTACAATGTGTGTCGAAGGACAAACACACTCTCTGACTAGCATCAGAAATGGCCTAGGGAACATCACTAGTGTTTGCCAATGTCCACCTATGTTGTGGAATACACTACCAATGTTGGACAAGCCTGGTGTAGGTAGTCCATATCTGAACATAATGCAACATGGTCATATGTGCACAACTGGCCCCTACACAGTCTGTTGTGCTCACTATGAAGATGTCAAGCAGTGATAGGACTAAAGCCCAGGATACTGTCCACCAGAGTGAAAGTACTGAACCAGTACACTATACGGTACTACAGTGTTAGGTCATTATGAAAGGATGTTGACAACTGTATGCAAAGTATCCCATGCAATCCCTGCAGGCACAGTATAATCCCTGTTGTGGTCAGACACGAAGCAGTTGGCCAGTAAGTACACAACATGACACCCAACACACAACCATAAATGTGAGATATTGTTGAAGTTCACATTCACCCACATATGTGGTGGACTGCAGAGTTCAACATATGGAAAGCTCACATTGGGCATGCTCACACACTTTGATAAATGAGGCATATGTCAGACAACATGCCATGGAAAGGCTGAACTGAGCATGCTCACACACTTAGGCCATATCTCCGTTTAGCAGTTGGCCACACATATCTGGTATTTGTACGTGTCATTCCAGGAACCAACCACAACACAGCAATCTGCCCAGTGCACACAGTAAATGACTACAGAGACATAAGTGATATAGTGGATCGCCCTCATATTCAAACATCTTCCACAGATACACAAGTTGTTCATAGGAACAGGGAATGCTATGGCAATAAAGACCTGCAAACAGTCTAACAGCAACAAATATTGTGCATCTGAGAATTAAACATATGGGTGTAGAGGTCAATACTAGGCTGTTTGCCCTAGGGAATGACAGCTTAGCCAGAGTGTGCTTGGCATCTGCATCCCCAGTACAGTAGGCTACTGTGCCACTGTAAAGTAGGTCACATAAGGCAACGTGTGAGGTTAGTGTGCTGTGCCTCTGTCAAGCAGGGGCACAGTGGAGATCCCAGGGTTTGAATGTGCTAAGCCACATCCATGTTGTTGGTGTGTGCTGGAAGAGGGTTGCTGAGGACCTCTAACAGTAAGTGGGCATCAATAACAGACTGAGGGGAGCCCTATCTGCATTGTCTGGACAATTCCACTGTCAACACTGTGTTGTGATGATTATGTGGGATTGAAGTGTTGTGCCGGTACTGTTCACAGATGTCCTCCCTCTGTGGGCTACAGCTCTGCAATGTATTAGCTTACTCTGTCTGTTGGACGGCTCATATATGGCTGGTGTACACCTGACAGGTGTCCTGTTGTGGAGCAGTCATGGGTATATGTGGGATAGCATGATCAATGCAAACCTTACACATGCTCATAGAATGCAATTGTCAAGGATTATGCAGAGTGGCCAGTATAGTCCCCAGGCATGGGTCCTTTGAAGTCGTCCACCCCAGTCTTCACAAGTGTAGAGTCTGCTTGTGCTAAATACAGTTTGTTTGCAGTGACAACCTTGCCTGGGGGTGGGGATGGAATATGGATGTCCAGGGAAAGGTGGGTATGGTCAGATATCAACAATGGTGGTCTACCTCTGGTGTGGAACAGTGAGTACCCATGTTGCAGATGGACAGGTGCAATATGTATTCCCCCATGTGGCTGTGGTGAGTGGTTCTGCCATAGCACATGGACCCACAAATTGTAGTGGCTGTAGGGTATAGTTGTAGAGGCCTGAGTTGTTCCCACACACAATATGCCTGTACCTGATGTTAACAACTGGAATGGTGTATGTGAACACCTGCATATCCCGGCACTGTTCCCAGGGAAGCAAAGTGTGTGTCCTGGATGTGGGAGTGGTGTTCTGGACTGGTTGTGTTGTGTGTTACAGGTCCTGTGGTCACGAAGCATGGTATAGAACATAACCTGCCAGTGCGATGTGCATATCTGACCCTGAAGTAGGTGGCTGCAAATGCATATATATGCTATCCCTCACCTGACAGGTAGTACTAGATGTACATACCTCTGTAGAAATAAAGATGTCAGCACCCTATAAATACTGCAGGTGCAGAACAGATGCCCAGTAATTCGGATAGCGTGCTCTGCTAATGCATCTCCCTCAAGTGCCATAATATAGTTAGGTAGGAGTTTGAACCATGCAAATGCTCAGTGTGTGTGTGTGTGTGTGTGTGTGTGTGTGTGTGTGTGTGTGTGTGTGTGTGTGTGTGTGTGTGTGTGTGTGTGTGTGTGTGTGGGGGTGAGCGGGGTTGATGTGTGTGCAAGTCTGTGTGAGGGAAGTGTCCCTTTTGGCAACTGGAAAAACACTCTACAGGATGCACATTCCCCTATCTAAGCACTGATGATGTCAGCACCCTATAAGTACAGCAGGAGAAGGGAAACCTCCCAGTAATGCGAATAGCGCACTCTGCTAATGCATCTGTCACGAGTGTCATAACATAGTTAGGTAGGGGTTTGAATCCTGCAACTGCCCAGTGTGTGTGGAGGGAGGTTAGTGTGTGTGTAAGTCTGTGTGAGGCAAATGTCCCTTTTGGCAACTGGAAAAACACTCTACAGGATGCACATTCCCCTATCTACGCACTGATGATGTCAGCACCCTATAAGTACAGCAGGAGAAGGGAAACCTCCCAGTAATGCGAATAGCGCGCACTGCTAATGCGTCTGTCATGAGTGTCATAACATAGTTAGGTAGGGGTTTGAATCCTGCAACTGCCCACTGTGTGTAGAGGGGGGTTAGTGTGTGTGCAAGTCTGTGGGAGGGAAATGTCCCTTTTGGCAACTGGGAAAAACACTCTACAGGATGCACATTCCCCTGTCTAAGCACTGATGATGTCAGTACCCTATAAGTACAGCAGGAGAAGGGAAACCTCCCAGTAATCTGAATAGTGCACTCTGCTAATGCATCTCTCTCAAGTATCATAACATAGTTAGGTAGGGATTTGAAACCTGCAAATGGCAAGTGTGTGTGTTTGGATGAGAGGAGTTTGTGTGTGTGCAATTCTGTATGAAAGACGTGTGCTATTTGGCAATCAGGAGATCACACTACATGATGCACATTACCCTTTCCAAACACTGATGACCCTATAAGTACAGCCGGAGAAGAGGAACTTCCTAGTAATCCGAATAGTGCGCTTCGCTAATGTGTCTCTCTCACATGTCGTGACATAGTTAGGTAGGGGTATGAATATGGCAAGTGTGTGTGTGTGGGGGGGGTAGTAGGGTGTGTGTAATTGCAAGTGTGAGAGAACAGATCCTTTTGGCAAATACTACAATACACCAGATGCTGCATATTCCCCCAGTAAACACAGGGGATGTCACCACACTATCAGTACAGCCAAACAGGGCTACTTGCCCAGTAATGCCAATAGTGCGCTCTGCTACTGGGTCTATTACCACTGTCAGAGCACAGATAGGTATGCTTTGGAAACCCACAACTGCCACGTGTGGTTGTGTCACACAATATGACCATGTGTGGGTTGTTGTTCATAACAATGCATGCCATTGCCTAAACCAGCAATGGCAATGCACACATGTATGTGTGTGACACATACACATATATACCTGTGACCTTCAGTAGTTACCATGTCTGACACATGCCTCAAGTGGATAAATGGTATTCGCAATGCATAACAATATGACTGTGTCTTACTGTGCAGGGGCCGCACGCGGTATGTGTCTATACAGTGTGGGTTGTATATGGTATAATACCTACAGCAGGGGATACACATCTGGTCTGGGCCATATAGTCTACATGTAGTCGATGAACAGGTGCTGCATGTTCCCACCTGTTGTGGGAGTGGTAACATGTTGTTCCACTGCAATTCAGTGACTACATACTGGGAACCTTTCAGCTAGTGTGTTGTAGCTACAGTAATGCTCACGCACAATGTTTGGCTGGATGCAGTCCAGCCATATAAAGACATTTCTTGAGACTGTCATATTGCCAGTGTTGTTAGGGAGGATAGGTGGGTTTCCTGTGTATGGGAGGGTTGTGTGTGCCAGGCTATGAACCAGAAGGCAGTCCAACACACTGTTAGCTGCTCATGGATAGGCCCTGATGCTTTGTGCTGTGCCAACAACCTGGAGGTGTGTGTATCTGTGGTGCCTTGAGATACCACCCCCCTGTCCATGTATGTTACATGTGTAGGGGACGACAGGCATGGTATGAGGTATAACCTGGCAGTGATGGGTTGCACCTGTGAGCTGTGAATCAGGAATCTGGTACTGCACAGATATTGCAGTTCACCGTGCTGAGGACAGTGTCCAGTGCATGCATCTTGCGGTGTACACTGCTGGTGTTGTGTAGCATCACTGTTAGTGTCCTATCCTGTGTGATACCCATGGAGGTGGCTATGTAATCTGTGTCCTGCAGCAAAAAGCACTATGTGTGTATCAAGGGGCTTTGCCAATATACAATGGCCCATGGGTGTCACGTGCAAGCTGCCCCTCGCAAATCATTGTGGCTTCCCTAGCATGTAAGCACACGTTGACAGCCAGCGGATACCCTATGAATGACATTGGAGACTGAGCAGAATGTAGACATAGAACACCCTTCCTACATATTGTGGTAGCATACCTGGTGAGGGTATGATGGCAACCAAGATCAGGCTCATACTGGCCCATGCCACATGCTGAGAGATCCCTTCTATGTTCCCTATCATGTAGTCCAGGGAGGTATGTCTCAGGTCATCCATAGTGGCATGGTCAATGACTGAGTCATATGTGTCCATGCCTCTGACTGACCTGTATGCATGTGTTTTGTGGTGGACCATAGTGCCCCACAGGCATATCACTGTGACCTTCACCATGTACAGCCTGTTGAGCGGGACCCCACTGCAGCGGCCAAGAGAGGTACCTGACACATCTGTAGCAGGTGTGTTGTGTAGCCCTACAGGCTGTGAGTGTGTGGCACACGGGATGTGTGTGCCAAGTGTGGCATGTGCTCTGTTCTGACGTAACGTATGCCTGTGTGCCAGCTGCGGAGGTGTGTGATGCTCAGGCAGGATGCTAGTCTGAGTCTCCAAGTATGCCCCAGTGTGTTCGGATTGCTGTCAGTGCGGGTCTATGTCAGACTGGTATTGTAGTCACTGTAGTATGTCATGCCACCTGACAGGGTATGGCAGTACTGGGTTCAGAGTGCTCAGTCCCCAGATTGGCTATGTGGTGGCATCCCACACATGTGTTGTACGTTCTTGGCTAGGAGAGGGTTGACTGCATACATGTGGCAGCTGTGACATTGCCACATGACTCACATAAACCACAACTGGACCATAGAGGTGATTCTTAGGTTACCTCTGCACATGCTACCATAGTAGTGTGATTGCCATGGTGATTACCAACACATAGGGCCAATGGGGAACAACATACTGAAGGTGAGTATGTGTGGGTGTACTGCTACTGATTTCATAGCACTGGCATATATGACTGCACACGTGGGTAAATGCCAGGTAAGTCATGTGCAATGTGTCACAGGCAACGTACATGCGAACAGGACAGACAGTGACATTCTGTCATGTGGAAACTTGACATACGTATAGTACGTTATGCAGATGTCACTAGGAGTCCACAGAAGCTCTGTAACTCTGCATTGCAGGTGGAAGCAGTGATCCAGGGAACCCAAAGCATACATGCATGCAAACAAAGCTACAGTAAGCAGGGCTGGAAGTAGTACATTGTACAACAAAGAAGGGGTAACACTTACAGTAGGTAACAGTGCAAATATGTAGGCACTATCAACATGTACCCAGGAATGCACAGCTCAGATGTCCATGGTAGAACTGATATTATGTCATAGTAAATTGTGATTTGTATTACATTGGTACTGCACACATATCAACATGCGCAAACATCCACATTGCATAGTCGTTGTGGGCAACTTGCCACCATTACTGTACATGTCCATCATTGCGTATCACTACTTGCATTAGCTTCTCCCCTGTGCTACCTATGTATGTGGCTATCTGTTGACATCCTTACCACCGGTATGCAATAATGTGCAGCTGTTACACTATGGTACTTACTATGGGTGTAGATAACAATTCAAGACAGTCATACAGTTACTGCATCAGGCATGCTGGGATATACACACAGTCATATCAGCACACTGTACTGTTACCAACATGATACTAGTAATACACTTCTATGTAGTCACCCTGTGCATCAGCAACGTGCTTACCTGTTCCTGCACTGATGTTGGAGATTGCTGGAGGTGGCACAGTTTCATCATATGCACAGGGTGTGAATTAGGTATGCCTGAGTCTGCCACTGATACCACCAATTGACATGTGTGTGTATGTGTGTTGGTGAGGGACAGCAGTACAGGGTGGGGCACTGTTGGTGCAGTGTGTGCGTGTATGTGGTAGCCCTGGGTGTTAACATTTCGCATGTGTGTATGCATGCACACAGTTCCACCTCATGGATGCCATATACTGGAGTTTGTGGACAGCCACAGACTGCACCTGGCAGGTCATACAGATCAGTGTCTGTGGGCACGGACACGGTACCTGTGCCTGGCAGGAGTGCTACGGACCATATCCAGTACTAAGCCAGACTGGGTACTGTCATCAGAAGCGGGAGTGTGTTGACTGGACACGGGTCCCTGTTGGGACTGTCCAGAGCCACGTGCACGTGGTCTCCTGGGGCGTTCCGATGACAGCACAGACCCAGCATTGCTGGGGCTGCTGCTGGCACTATGGGGGCATCCGCGGACCTGTTGTCATCCGCGCCGACTGCCAGCTGCTGCTGTTGCTGGCATACGGCCACATCGACGCCGCAACCGTCCACCATTGCCCTGGCTCATGGACATGTGGTTGTGGAACTGCTGTAATATGTCCCCACAACATCTGTCTATGACATCGGTGAAATTACGGATAGCATCCGCGATGTCACGCATACTGTCAGTCATGGCTGTGCAACATGCTCTCAGCTCCCTCAGACCCTGTCTGGTGTACGTTTCCAATAGCGACTGTGCCTGAATGACAGCCCAAAACATAGCTGAGGTTGACAGACCTCTTTGGGCATGTCTGCCAGAGGCAGTACGCCCACGGATGCTCCCATGAGAACCCATGGGCAACTGTCTGTGTGGTACCATCGTAGGACACTGCCCATGGCTGCTGTGTGGGGAAGCATGTGCCACAGATACCACATTACCCTGGTCAATGCCCACTGTATCCTGTCCATCACCTAGGGACAATGGTGACATAGGATGTACTGGCAGGATGACTGTGTGCAATGATGGGGTTGACAGCTGTGTACTGTCAAATGGCTGACCAATGACGGACCCTGACACACCTTCCTGTGCCATTACACAGATATCATCATTATCAGTACCTGTGGCACCAGATTCAGGTTCCCTGCTGCAGGACACCAGAGCAGCACCAGAACCTGTGGGAGGAAGACAGGAAACACAGTTTACAATGTCTACACAATGTTACCAGTGATGCTCTAATGCACACATGCACACATGCACACGTGGACACATGCACACATGCACACGTGGACACAGGCACACATGCACACATGCACACGTGGACACAGGCACACATGCACACATGCACACATGCACACGTGGGCACAGGCACACATGCACACATGCACATGCACACGTGGACACGTGGACACATGGACACATGCACACATGCACACATGCACACGTGGACACAGGCACACATGCACACATGCACACATGCACACGTGGACACAGGCACACAGGCACACATGCACACATGCACACATGCACACGTGGACACAGGCACACATGCACACATGCACACATGCACACCACGCAGTATACACACAGAGCACTACTGAGTTACACTAGTATTACTAGCACTATCAGGACTATTATAGGTATTGTTAAAACACACTCACCAGCATGGATGGGCTGCCTTGCTGTAACACCAGAGGGACCTGCAGAAATGAGGAGATTAATGTCAGTGGGCACAACTGTGCCATTGATACTGCATATGATACAGTGCAGTAGTACACCAGTTGCCTTTCACATGTCAGCTACTGATATTGGCAATATCACACCTGCACAATTACATACTATGTTGACAGCTACATACCATGGACACACCTTACACATGCATAAACAAACAGTGTACAGAACAGTCAAGTGTACATATGGCATATTACCTGCATGCGCCATGTCGTGTTGCTGTGTGGATCCAGCCTCCATCATGATGCAGGTGTGTTGCTGTTGATGTTCCGGGGCTGGAGCCACAACACTTAGGAGTAGCCCCTCCAGTCTGGTGAGGGGGGATGTGTGGCCACCCCACCTCCTGTGGCGACCGGTTGCCTGTGGATATCCGACGCACGCTGATGGACATTTCTGATTAAATCACTGCAGTGATTTTGTACCTGCTCATATGTCCTATTATGCGTGCCAATGTCATTTACCCTACGGACAAGGTCTTGCCACAGTGCAGCCCTCTCCTGCTGATTCTGGCTGGTGCAGGAAAACAGTATGTCATAATCCTGCACCAGGCTCTGGTGTATCTCTTCATCTTCTGCAGCAGAGTAGGCAGGATTTCGCTGACGCGCCATGTCCCTGGAAGAGAACACAAACAGGATATCAGCAGACTATGTCAGCAATATATGGCACACATACTATACATGATACTCAACTGTAGTGATATACTACTACTCCCATGTGTAGCACGTGTGTGTCTCTTGGTGGATACACAAGTACATGGCCAGATATCAGTGCTCAGCCAACACCTGTGCAACAATACCTGCCACATTCCATACAACATAGTAGCATGCCCCATCGGTCAGCACACTGAGACAGGTCCAATGCACAACCTCACTCTGGTGGTTCATACCAGGGTGCTGTATGTGGAACGCCATCCACTAGTGTGATCTGGACACAAATTACTCGGCCTGGATGTACATATCCAACCACCACCACCAGCACAGTAGACTACTTTGATATATATGTGATTAGACAGATATTCACTTGTTAGGACTGACATGGTATCCATGCAGCCCACTGGACCAGTGGAAGCCACAACCCACACTGCTGACCCCTTTGTGAATGCTTCCCATGGACATCCCAAAGAATGCATGAAACATGCACACACATTTCTAACCCAGACCCTATGCACAAAGGTTAGGCATCCTGTCTGGTGGACCCCAGCCAAAGGCAGATTGTATAACGATAGAAGGAGGCTACTTCAGGACAGAGCAGATTCACATAAAGGGAAGGCATCTGTGGTCAGCACTGGTAATAAGCTATGGTCTCTCATAACAACATCCACGGCCTACTCTGGGAGGGAAATGGCCACGAACACTATAGATAACCACAAGGCCTTCTTCAGTTATGTTAGACATATGGACCAAACGCCTCAGATATGCTCTGAGTTACTACACACCTACTTAACATTCACTGAACACACAGATATTGGCAACATTCTGGCAGACAGGTTCAGTGCATGTATCCCCCCTCCTTCTCCCCCACACTTAGAAATACTTATCACAGCTGAATGTAACCTCCCTATCATCTCAGATGTCCAGGTGAGGGCCGCCCTCAGCAAAGCAGAACACACAGCATCAATGTGACCTGATGGTATCACTGGATGTGTGCTACATGAACTCCAAGAGGACATACAACCGCATATAAGACTGATATTTAACCTTGGCCGTACTACGGGATATGTACCTGAACACTGGCATACAGTAACAGTGGTCCCACTCCACTAAGGAGGCACCTCTACTGACCCTGGGAACTACCGCCCCATAAGCTTAACCAGCCTGGTCTGCAAAGCTATGGAATGATTCAGTATGGGACGCATATACAGCGACATTGGCTACCTGCAGACACTTGATCCCAGCCAGTTTGCCTTTGTGATGGGCTGATCCTGCCTTTTGAACCTGGTTGACCTTTCAAAACAGTCACTACAGCCATTGATGAGGGCAACGCAGTCCATACAGCCTACCTGAACTTGCCTAAGGCCTTCAACACAGTACTCCACTCAGGCATCATAGACAAGCTCATTAGCTTACATGTTACTACATATGTCACATGATGGGTTGCACACTGGTTGACATACAGAATCCAGAATATCGATATTGCAGGAGCCATGTCAGACTCAATGCCAGTCACATGTGGTATCCCACAGGGGTCTGTCATAGGACCCCTCTTGTTTGGCATTTACTTCTCAGATGTGAAAGCAAACATGTGCGGGTTGTGGATGACAAAGTTCCCAGATGACTGCAAACTAAGCGCCATAGTCGTTACACCAGCTGACACACATCCTACAGACAGGCCTCACTGAAACGGACTACTGGTGCCAGGATCATGGCCTGAATGACATGTAATGTATAGTCATCCCCTTTAGGTGGAACTACGTGCACACAACATATCACATGGACATACCTATAGATACAGACCTATGACACATATGGAGGGTTCACAGTATGTAGACTATTAACTTGTTACTTTACATTACCTGTGTTTGTCACAGCTGGTTGCGTTACCATTACTACAGATTCCTGCTGCTGCTAGCACAGCTTGGTACTGACACTGCTAACAGCTTCAACTTAGTTTGTGTAACGTGTGTTGTTGTTTGTGTTCTTATTTTCTTTTTTTTTTTTTTTCTTTCTCTCTCTCTCTCTGTCTGCCTCCAGATAGTGCAATGAAAGTATTGCATGTGTGGAGTGTGAGTACAGGCTGCTTTTGTAGGTATCTGCATAAGTCCATGTGATGGCCTCTGCACCAATTGTAAGCCAGCATTTGCTAATTGCATGCAGCCAGTTGTGTACTGATTGCAGTTCTCACTGTGATTTCAGGACAGTGCTATAAAAGGGTATGTGAGGTAGGCGTTGCCCTTTCAGATTGTAAGGGCGGGGACCAGGCTGGTATGCTGTGGACACTGTTCTGTGAGTGTAAAGGTTAGTATCTCTCTCATGATTCAGGCTGTGTTGTAGATTCACATTTCTCCATTCCTCTCTCCTGTTTCCTGTAGTAAGTGTGTATGCACACTGACACCTACAACTATATATATATATATATATATATATATATATATATATATATATATATGTAAATATACATACATTTATATATGTACATTAACTGACATTATTACCTACTAGCTACCAACTAGCATGGCTGTTTCTGTTCGCACACTATTATTATAGAAATCCACTAGATTTGACAGTAAGTATACATGACATGCTTTGTGTACTACACATCCTATATTCCCTTTACATTCATTCCTACTATTACATGATATATTTATTTTAGCACAATGTTCTTGTATAACAGTCATGGCTTAGTGGTAGGTCATGCAGACTACTGTTTCCAAGGTCCTGGGTTCGGGACTGACAGTGGGATTTTATTTTGCTTTTGAACTGACTACAGGACCTGTCAATCAGAGTGACTAAGGCACTTTTAAGCAGTTGTAACCGGGTTAGCGCTGGTTTGCGGAGCTCCCGCATGCGCACTGGTGTTCAGCTCCGCACACCGCTTGCAACCGCTTAACAGTGCTTACTCTGGCACACCCGCTTATTTTCTTTGAAAGAAATGAAAATGGGGAGACAGAAAAGTGGTGAAAAAGGGGTCACAAAGACAGTAAGACAGTAGGGAAACAAGCTTGGGTTTTGCAGGAGGGATGTAGGTAAGGCCCATAGCTGCCCATTCCTTCATCAGCAACAGCTGTGCATATGTTTGTAATTTGGTGTGACATTTGAAACCTTCCACCCCTGAGAGAGGTGTCAGGACAACAATAATACTTGTTGTACAGCCAATTGTACTTGATAGTTTCCATGTCCAGCAGACATTTGTGCGGAATGGGCAGCTATGTATGGGGTGTAATTTTTTTGTGGGTACAGAGTGCCCTTTTTTTTTTTTTTTTTCAGGTGAGAGTGGTATGTCAGGTAAAGGAAGTCGGTATAGCTGGGGAGGTAGGTTGGGTAGGTCAGCAGACAAGACAAACAAGACGCATACAGCAAAATGTGTTCAAAGTGTTGCTGCAGCTGGAATGTGTATCCCAAAATCTGGATATGTTGCTCTCAGTCTGCAATATGCAGATAGTATGACACGTGTGGGGGTTTACACAATTGACGGGGACGGATGTTTGGATATCCAGAGCCCATGAGCCCACAGATGGCAACAGTGGAACTGATATCCCCACCCATGGGCAGTTGCCACTGTTCCTTCACTGCCCAGGACGGGGTTGTGCTGGGGGCTGTGTAGCCCAGGCAACAGGCATGCCCGTAAGTTGTGCCACCTGTGCCTCAAGCTGGCGTAGGGGCCCAAGAACAGAGTCCCGGATCTCCCTACACACCACAGTCCGGACGCTACGGAGGATGAGTGGTGGTTCTCCTCTGGCCACACTTGCAGAGGGGGGACGGGCCCCATCCCCTGCAGCGCTTCCACCCGCAGGTGGCATAGGGCCACCGGAGGAGGGTCCAGACTGGGCACTAGTGCCAGGTGCACTCGCCAGCTGAGGTGGGAGAGGTGGGTCCGCTGGAACCCACCTTCCCTGTCATCCTATGTTTTGCATTATGTCATGACAGTTTGGGTTAGTAACATACAATACCATTCACAATTAGCTGTAACAGCATGCATTAGTATTCCCATTAACCAAACACCCAGATATTCACACCATTGAACAGCGAGCATAACACATGCATAATTTGAACAGCAATACACAGTCCAACAACATGTAGGGTTGATTGATGGCAACAGGCCATCAGGTTTGGATGTATGAACAGGGCAGATGCATCAACGTACATGCAAATATTTATAACCCAACAGGACAAATGTCCAGGGGTGTTAATTGTGATTGCACATACCAATTTCACGTGGAATGGATTATATGTGGTTATAGGGTGGGGTGAAGAAAATATTATTAACACCTTCGAATACCAATACATATGCTGTACATTTCTAATAGCTGCAGAGATATACACACTACTGTTCTAACTACAGTTTCCTATATGATAACTACTTCAATTTGGTGATAGGACTGTTACTGCTACAACAATATACATTTTATTGTTATTCATACACGTTCATATTTGGCTTTGTTCAGCTACATCATCCTGCTACATTTGCTTTATATAGCTATAGACAACTGTGGATGTTTGGTATTTCAGACAATCATACTATCTGCATATTGCAGACTGAGAGCAACATATCCAGATTTTGGGATACACATTCCAGCTGCAGCAACACTTTGAACACATTTTGCTGTTTGGTTCTGCTTGTCACATTCATTTCATTCAGTACTGACTGCAGTATACTTTATTCAGGGGTTATTACTACTTTATTGGTGGATTCATAACTCTTTCTCACACTCTCTCACTTGTTTTCATTTTACTATTCAGGATGGTACTTACTTCTAGGCTTTATTGACATGTTTTACCTGTAGTTATTACAATCCTTTCCAGCAGTCTCACTTCTGTCATGTTTCAGTATTTCAACAGGGATATATTTCACACATGTGATTTGCTCATCTTCTGCAGCTGTACTTTTCAGCCTGCTGCAGGTTGTGTACTATTATATTACAGGTGGGGCATCTTTATTTCAGACTTTATTTCAGACATTTTCATTTTTCTGTTTGGATTACAGACTGCAACACACTTTTGTAATCAAGCAATACTTGCAAACACTCTTACACTGTTACTTGCACATTTTATTACTTAGTGACTACACTGCACTCTTTTGCTAACTGTCATACTTTTATATTTCTTTACAGTTACTGGGAGAGGATTACTGACCTGCCTGGTGGCACAACCGCACCAGCCTATCGCCATAGGCTCTGCGGTTCGCAGAACGGACACCTGCAGCTGTAATATAAATGAAGTAATATTGGAATACACATCTCCATAATATCAGCTAGTTTAATTTCTTACATACATAATTAAATGTAACTTACTCAGTAGTGGGGAGTTGGGCATTTGCCAGGCCTCCTGGATCCAAAGGTTCAATTGGTCCTGCTTACATCTCTTCAGGCCCGCATGGTGGTGACGGACCTGCTCACCAGTCCTTGGAATCCCTGTGGCACTGGTGAGATCATGAGCCAACCGGTCCCACGCCTCAGCCCTGTATGCTCCCCAGAGGACCTGGCCCTGCATGAGTTGGGCCTCATGATTGTGGACTAGGAGCCAGACCATGTACCTGGACTCCTCAACGCCCCACCTCTGTGCTCGAAAGCAACTACCCTCACCTACTCCTGACAGTCTGGCTGCAAGTTAGTTCTACAATCGTTTATGCTGTGTATTCCCGCCTATGGGGCTTATATATGCCGTTTTTCCCCGCACTTATTTGTGATTGGCCATTTTGGAATTGTATCAACTTCACAAAACCTGCTTTGTCATGCTCCACTTTCTATTCATTCCTATATATTTGCTATTACTGCATTTCTAAGTACAGCTGTCATGGCTTAGTGGTTCAGTACCTTGACTATGGTGCATGGTATCCTGGGTTCGAACCTGGCCACTGCTTTTTATATTTTATGACTGTCTAGACAGGCTAGGGAGTGTGTCTGTGTAAAGGCAGTTTTGTTACAGCTTGCTCAACGTTGCCCGTCGGTTAGCTTGTTGGCACGGTGCGCAGCTCCGCGCAAATGGGTTACACTGGTTTACGCTTCATTTGGCTGTCAGCACGCATATTACGCTCAGCTCAGCTAGGGGCACACAGTTTCAGCATGTTAAACCATGGCTCACCTACGGGCACTCATTTTGCACCTGTTGAACCACTGCTCACCTACGGGCAGATGCACTCCCCTTGTTAAACTGTAGCTCAGCTATAGGCACATCTGGCATTTTTTCTTATTTTGTTATCTCATATTTCTTCAGAATAAATGGCCTATTTCATTACATTTTACATAAAATATAATTTTATATGTGTACATATATGTCAGGGACTTGTTTCGTGCTTATTTTACTAAAAATAAAAATTGATGTTGTGGGGGCTCGAACCATGACTGCCTGCTCTTCAGCCAACATCTCTACCGCTATGCTATTGCTTTTTGGTGTACTTTGCATAGTTAGTTCTTATATGCTTTTCCACTTACTGCTAACTGTGGCTGAGCTACGGGCACGCCCGCACAAATGAGCGCACTCACGGGCAAACATCTTTACAATTTAAAAAATATATAACATGTTCATTTATATATTTTATGTTCATAGTCTGTGGGGGCATGTGTTGTGTTGTGTTTATTCACATTTCCATGGACTCTGTCATGGGTGTTTACTTTGGGCACTTTTAATCTTCTGGGGGCGTGTCCGCTTGCAGGGCTCGGCCTACGGACACGCCCCCTACTGTCTTCCACGGACCATGTTAGCCTTAGGTGTGATTCAGCAAGGCCTCATGCATATGCATGACATGCTGACGTCACACCGTTTAACTGCAGCCTCCGTGTAAGCCTTGTATCGCTTACAGGGAGGCTTCGTGAATCCTGCCCTTTATATTGATTGTTTTTTTAGTAGCTAAGAAATTAGCTATATAATAAGATTGTAGTCATAAGGCGGTTTAAATTTGGTTAACCATAGCTTATTTTTTGGTCAAACACCTTCTGAACTGATTATCAGTTAATTAGTTTGATTGTTGTTTTTTTTATTCTGAGTTTGTAGCTATTCAAGCTGTTTTTTCCAGTATGTTTTATATTTCTGATGAAGTCTTGTTGACAAATAGAGAATAATAAAGGTGTATCTGCTAAAAATTAAATTTTGTTTATTGCCCTCCTTTGTGCTTCCAGTGTTATTTGATTTGTGTTTGCTTTTCCACACTGGTTTTGGGAACTCTTTTGGTTTTTGGATTTTTATGAAGTTAGGATTTGCAGAAAATGCACTACCTGAGCAGAATTCTAAACTTTTTGTCAAGATAAATCATAAAGCCACACGAATGGGAAATTCTAAGCAACATGTTAGTACTAAGGAAGATAAATTTGTAAATAAGAAAGACTTTACTGGTATAGCAAAAATACCCAGTATGCGTTCTAAATCCACCTCTATGAGTGAAAGACAGGGACTGCAAATAAGGGAAAATTTTAGGCAACAGATATGAAAAGTAAGGAAAAAAGTAAAACTGAAGATAAATGCTTTGAAAAGTAAGGAAAAAGGTAAAACTGAAGATAAATGCGTTGAAAGGTAAGGAAAAAAGTAAAACTGAATATAAATGCTTTGAAAAGTAAGGAAAAAAGTAAAACTGAAGATAAATGCTTTGAAAAGTAAGGAAAAAAGTAAAACTGAAGATAAATGCTTTGAAAGGTAAGGAAAAAAGTAAAACTGAAGATAAATGCTTTGAAAAGTAAGGAAAGAAGTAAAACTTAAGGTGAATGCTTTACAGAGCAACCTAGAATGCAAAAGGAATTGATAAGGTGTTATTTGCTCACACTGAGGTAGAGGAAGAGTAACATAAAGAAGAAAAGAAAAGGAGAGGTCAGTGGCTACTGAGAGACAACACAACCTTGAAAAAACCCCACTTTCTTGTGCAAAAATACAAGCATATTAAACAGAATAAGGCGAGTTCTATGCATTAGGTTACTAAATAAAAGGAACTAGGAAACACGAATTAGGGAGAAACTGCAAATGACACTAAAGAATACTGGTATGAGTTGCTTTTCTTAGGAGAAGGGTTAGACACTGAGGCCCCAGCACCTTTGCTGGTAGAAGAGAAAGCAGCATCCTCTAGCTCTTGACAGCATGTGTTCCTCACTAGAAATGCAGCAATCAAGGCCACTGGTGAGACATCCAGGCCACCTTTCACAGAGTGACCTTTGTCACTCTACAGAGAGTCAGGCATTGAACTGCTGTGGACCCAGTGGCTGGCACAGTGACTGCTGCTTTATCTCTACCTACAACATGGCTGATCCTGCAGAAGAAAAAAAAATATATGGAGAAAAATAAAACAGTCAAGCAACATGCTCCAAAGGCAATAGAATATAGCTATACACACACGTATCTCTCTCTCTCTCTCTCTTTCAGCTTTTCCCGGTTAGGGTTCGCCACAGCAGATCACCTTGTCCACTCATGATTGGCAGTGGAGTTTTTGCTGTGTCGAGTTGCCAGCCCAGCACCCAACCTTCCACAGAAGGCACACGCATGTACTCACACCTAGGCCCAATTTTAGAGTGTCCAATCCACTTGCAGCATGTCTTTGGGGATGTGGGACACAAACATTTTATGAAAACTGTAAATATAGACACCCCCAGACCCTGGGCACACAGATACAATATGCACAGATGGTCCAGTATTGCTCAAGCTTACATGTGATCACTGTTTGACATTCTGTGATTACAATGTTGGGGGAGGGGCAACACCACCACAAACATCCACCCTATACAACCAGGGCTTTCTCATAAGGCTCTACCCACACGTTTGCCACTTCACATACAGGGACTGAGTAAAAACGCAATACAACTTTATCCCCACAATATAGCTTATTAAACTTTTTTCCATTTAATTAGAAGTCTACGTGCATCACCAATTAAAACACAAAGAAGTACATCTTGTATCATAGCAGCATGGTAGGATCTGAAATGGCATTATTCCAGATAAATTACACCACAGCCATATAAACAGCACGGTTTCATCAAACACAGATGGCACCAGCAATCAGTTAAAGTGCTGCGTTACAAAAACACGTTCATGTTTTTATACAAAAAAAGTTTTGCTCTTGGGTGAGATTTTAATAGTATTACTACTTTGGCATAAACTACAGTCTGCAGCAGCAACACAACTACATGATAAAACTACCACAGACAATACCACAACAGTAAGTTTACATATCTGCAATCACTTCCATGATGTGCCCCAAACCCAGCATTGCACATTAACAAAATAATTCAATATGGCTAACAAGACTTACAAATGACAGCTGTCAAGGATGGAGGCTTAAGTTGGAATGCCGCCACATTAAAACGGAATTTAACTTGAAAGTAAAACAGCACTTGAACATGAAACATTCCATCACTATAAAGTACAACTTACAACTAAATTAAAGCTGCCGTTCAACATTTCCTTGGTACAAAAATGCCTCAGCACTCTTCAATAATAGTTGAAGCCAGAGAAGAGTACAACTTCTTTTTAACAAGTCGAAAACCTGGACTTAATTGGAGTGCATGCTGAAAGTAGGTGCGAAACATGTTCGAATGAAGAAGAGATCCCTGAGACAGAGCCAAGCATCCTCATCCTGCTTGAAAACGAGCATTAACTCAAAAGTAGGAAATACACTACAATCATAAACAATTTTATCAAGCTTTTTGCACATATTCTCGATTTCCAAGTTTACATACAGGATACAACCCCTTATACCACAAGGCTCAGTAGAGGCAAGGCACAGCACATCGCGTGAAATTCTTCTGGTAAATTTTTCCGGGACCAAAACCTCTGAACAATGTAGTTTTGTGCGCTTTGCTCTAGACAGGCATCCTTCCAATATTTTGGCCAACTACTGACAAAGCCAAATCTTCAAAAACTTCCTCACATAGATTGGGCTGTTTCACCATATGATCCCAATAGTCGGTGTCATTGTCAATGATCCCCTTGGTATAATTCCAACCAAGTAAGTCTTCTGCAATACTGTAAGAGTTTTTATTTTTCACAGTTTTGGTTGCTACCATTATTAACGATTGGGTTCTCAAAAGTGCTACACGTAATGTATTCTTTTTCTCCAAGGCATCAAGAGGTGTACCTTTCCTTCTCTTTTAATAAAGTGAATCCAGTGCCTAAAAATAGGTCCTTTTATGTGCGAGACCAACAATTGGACTGGATGAAGTTCAAACTAAATAACTACTAATGTTGCCCAAAAATAAAAATCACACACCCCCTCGCACACTCACATTCCCGCAAACTATCACACACACTAGCGCACTCCAACCAATTTTTATATATATATATATATATATATATATATATATATATATATTTACACACACACACACACACACACACACACACGCACACATATATATATATATATATATATAGAAAGAGAGAGAGAGATACAGATAGATTTAAATAAAATAAATGCTCCATGGTACCGATTTTCAAAGCAGCTATGGCTGGGGCATGTATGGGGGATGTTTTATACGTATGACCTGACCAATCAGTTTGCATGCTATCTGTTCTATTTCACTCATGATCTAGACAACAAGGCTAATTCATTGTCTAAATTGTGGGTGAAATAGCTATGATCAGAAAGCCCCCAAACTGTATATATGAAAGTGGATGTCATGATCACAGTTGAAGCATCTGGGCTCACTGTTGAGGTAATTTTTTGTTAATCTTGAAAGGTAACCAGATATTATGGGCAGTATACAACTTTACAGGACTAATGCTGAAGAATTTCACTATGGATAGCCCATAGTCATGTGCTTGTGTAAAATGGAGCTGAACTACATTACTGTAACCAATATTTAATGTTATATTTTTTTATTTCCTTGCAGTCAAACATCTGGGATATGCCCAGTTAATAAAGTGGATATAAAACCCTGCTATTGTGTGCTTGTTTTTCTAGCCTTGCAGGACTATTGTGATTTGTATGATTTGTGTGAGCAAGTAGAAATACTTTACAGTGGTGAATTGACTGTTTGTATAAAATAAAGTTGAAATGCATTAACATGGTCATTTTTTCATTCTAATCAGACTTTTGGTGTGTACACAGTCAACAAAGTGAATATAACTGCTGGATATTGGGGGCAGTTAGTGAATGAAAGTGACTGGCCCCTTTGCAAAGTTTAAAAAGTCAATCTTTGCAGGATTAGTGTGCATTTGTGTGTAGTAAGTTGAAAAAAGTTTATTGTGGTTACTGTTAATTTATCTCAGACAAGCTTGAAATGCATTACTATAGTTGTTATTATTTTATTTATCTACCAAAGCCAAGTAACTGAGATGTATACAGCCAAAAAATGTCAATAACTGCTGTGTAAGAGGTTATCTGTTGATGAAAGTGGCTGAGTCTGCTTCTGTGATCAAGTTAAACAGTTATTAATCTTGCTTTGCAGAACTAGTGCACATTTGTATAACGTAAGTTGGAATATTCATATGAGGCTATTTTTTAAAATCACAATTAGACCCCCCCCCTTCTCTGGAACAGGCTCCCCATACATGTGAAGCAGAGTTCATCCCTAACCAAATTAAAGTGTAACTTGAAAAAGTGGCTGGGGAACATGAAATTCATCCCTGGTTTGGCACCTATGTCACTAATGGACACAAGCAGTCTGTAAATGTTTCATCCCCTAAACCCCTGCTTACACTTATCAAGGGTACCAGTACTTGTCAGAGATATGGGATGCATGGCTATGCTTAAAAAGGCCCTTGTGATCATTAGCCTAGAAAACAGCCATGAATCTATGAACTTATAAAGAGTACATAGTCAATAAAGTGACTGTAATTGATGGGTATAGAGGACATCTGCGGAAAGAATTGCCTTATATATTTTGTTGTTTGAACACTACTAAATCACTGATCTGGTTTGAGAGAAGCAGAGTCACATATAGGTTCAAAGGTGATTACTAGGTTATCAGCTGAGGAGCCTTTAACAAGCCTACCCAATAAAACCTGATTTACCCAGTATATGCCCCCAGTGGACAGGAGAATGGCATGGTTTTGTGCGTGTGCCATGAGTATTTTACAGATTTTACAGCTGTTACAAATTTCCACAATGTATTTTGTAATATGCAATGTAAAATTATAATAGCTATGACATATGATTGCATTTGTGCATATTTGGAGAGAGTTGGTGTTGCAGTTTATTTAAGATTAACATGTTGGCCAATTTTTTTTTCATTTTATATCATAGCTAATCATGAATTAATGAAATGGCATTCCTCCAATGTGCATTTAGGTAAGCATGCAGAGTGTAAAATTTTGTGTGTGTGTGTGTGTGTGTGTGTGTGTGTGTGTGTGTGTGTGTGTGTGTGTGTGTGTGTGTGTGTATGTGTGTGTGTGCTTGTAACAAATCTTGACAACTTGCTTGCCTGGAATGTATCATTGTGTGTGTGTGTGTGTGTGTGTGTGTGTGTGTGTGTGTGTGTGTGTGTGTGTGTGTGTGTGTGTGTGTGTGTGTGTGTGTGTGTGTGTGTGTGTGTGTGTGTGTGTGTGTGTGTGTGTGTGTGTGTGTGTGTGTGTGTGTGTGTGTGTGTGTGTGTGTGTGTGAACAGTTAAGTAATTATATTGCAAAAATAAGACATAAAATACTTCACTGCACATACAGACTCTCAGAGTCTCTAGGTATATACGGGGATTTTGACACATGCTTAGTAAGGAGGTCACATCATCAAAGTTTGCCCTAGGTCTCACCTTGTCTGAAAACATCCCTGCTCAGTGGTGTGCCTAGAGGGTTGTTATAACCTGAGTGGAGTGGGGGCACTTGGTTATTATTCCTTCAGTTTTTGTCCCATTCAGATCTCAGAGGTCTGCTCATAAGGATACTATAACTTATTTAAAGGCAGCTAGGGACATCAAGTTGGATTAAATTGCTTTGATAATTTTTTCATGTTTTTTCTCAAAGACAAATATCAAAGGTATTCATGTGTCTATCTTTTGAGGGTAGGGATAAGGATTGTGCTGTGTTTAAATACCTGACCATAATAATATGAAATAAATAACTATGGCCATTTGCTGTTTCATTTTCATCCCAGCCTGACTTCAGAAGTATACACAGAAAATAGCAGTCTTTTGGGAGTAGGGGTGAGGAGACATGCTGTTTAAATTTATAATAGCAACAACCTGAAATATATGACACGCCAGTTGTACCTTCAGTTATGTCCCAATCTAACCCCAGAGGGGTAAAGAGAAGGAGACAATCTTTTTTATGAGGAGGTAGAAAGGCAGGCAATATTTATCGATATTATTTATATATCCTCACAAGCATTTGCCTTCTCTGTTTATTTGGAACTACTGTTTTGTCATCTTTGAATATTAAGCCTTGGTCACAACTCATTTCTTCCTTGAAAATAAAAAATAAGATTGAATTTCTTGCCCTGATTATGATTTTTGTTCAGGCCATCAATGGATGAAGAGACTATGAAAAAGCTTTAAAATGCACATCAGAGCATCTAGAACCCCATGCTGCCTTGAAACCTAGCTGCCCCTAGACCATCAGCATATATCTATTTTTTTCTCTGTTATTATTCCTCCATAATTATTCTAGGTGGTCTTGTAGCTCATGGGTTAGAGCCCTGATCTCGTAAACCAGGGATCCTGAGTTCAAATCTCATCAAGCCCTCTACCTGTCCTTTAAATTCCATGGCAGGGCTAGCCACCTGGTGGTGTGAGCCTTGGTTTTAGATGATTTTCAGTGATGAAGTGACACCCTGACCCCATGTGCAAAAATGGGCAAAAAGGAGTGTGGATGGATCGATGGATTATACCAGTGTAGTCTTAGCAAGTCAACATGTATTGAAAAGATGGAAGAATATGGAAAAAAATGATAGATAAAAGCACATAAATTAACATAAGAACATCTAGAAACTCATGTATTTTGTAGACCTAGTGGTCCCCAGGCTCCCTGTTTACTTCATTTATTTCCTCGACAGTCTTTACTGTGCATGCTTGCCTAGAGAGAAAAAAAAATTGAAGAGTAAGACAAAATGTAAAAAAATATATATAATTGTAATCTGGCTACTATAGGGAGACCAAGATGAGGGTGAAATTGGGAGACTTTAGGAAATGTAAGAGGAAGGCATTGACTTGATGGCATTAGTGCCAAGTATCCCTTTGCCTGGGACTTTATTTCATGTAAGGCTGGTCCTTGGTTTAGTTTCTTCAAATGCTTAGGTGTTTATATACCTTAACAAGAATGGACCCCATTCCTAAATCAGGGCATAATTATAGTTCACAAAATCCGTTTCTCAGCACTTGCAAAGTAGCCGGAATTGCCTATTTCTGCAGTTCGTAAGGGGTTACTTCTATTGGTAACATATTTAGATATGTTTTAAGATTATTTTTTATAATTCCACTTGCTTCTACTACAGCTGGAACTATCTGTGTAACCTTAATCCACATTGTTCTAGGTTCTGCTTGCAACTTTTGATATTTTACAAATTCATGTCTTGCAGTTCATAAGACACTGTAGTCACTGGGTGTAGCAATTTCAATAATCAATGGTATTTCTCTCTTTTTTCTTGAACAACAATATTTGGCCTCTTTGTTTCTACCTTCTTAACTCTTTGATGGGATAAACCCAGTAATCATTACTTTTTGTTATTTTCAACAATCCTTTGCAGTTTATCTTTCAAGTGTGTCTTAGCTGCCTTTATGTTATAATGTTCACAAAGTTGCCAGTGTAAGAACCTTGCCAAATTATGTCTTTCAGTATATAATCCTTCAGCCTTGAGTGTGTCACAACCTGCAACACATTGAGTAACTGTTTCTAATTCTGTACCACAAAACCTATATTTGTCTGTATCGCCTAACCCATCTATGGAGCTTGCAAACCCTCTAGTACCTAATCCATTATCTTGGGCTGCCAATATTAATCCTTCATCTTTCGGTTTAAATTCACCTCTCCTGAGCCACTTATATATCAATTCTTCGTCAACATGCCGTTGTTCCAGTAGATCCCTGCACTTCTTGCTATAATTGTGATTTTTCCATTTATTTTTTTTTTCCCTTTTCTGACCCTGTTCTTTCTATACTTTATTTTGCTTTTTTGCACTTTCTCTTGTCACCTAACTTGAAACCATGTTTAGTTTCATTTCCATGCCTGCTTGTTTCCTAAAGGCTTCTGATAACCAAAGCAAATAAGTCAGCTTAGACTTATTTTGTTCATCTTTTATAACTTTCAATATGTTCTTATTTGCAATATCAAAAAATTTGCATGCAGTCCCACAGTCACTGATATATATATATATATATATATATATATATATATATATATATATATATATATATATATATATATATATATATATATATATATATATATATATATATATATACATACATATATATGGCTCTACTTCATATGCTCGACAGTTCAAAATGCCGACTTTCATATGGCCGAGACCATATGGTCGGCATTTGAAATGCCGAACATATGAAAAACAAAAGTAAAAAACAACAAACACTTACCTAAACACTGCTAGCAGGGGGGCAAGCCCTGTGCACCCCCTGTGGGGGGCTCCGCCCCTCACACCCCCCGTAACTTAAATATACCAACTCCGAGATCGCACTACAGTGCAGGAATGGAAATCTTTCCATTCCGCACTGTACGGAGATGCAAGTTCTGCATGGTCAGCATTTCAAATGTCGATCATATGGTCTCGGCCATATGAAAATCGGCATTTTGAAATGTTGACCATGTGAAGGGGACCCATATGCGTATATATATATATATATATATATATATATATATATATATATATAATATATATATATTTGATTTCAAGGAGGCCCAAGCCTCCTTCAGACCGAGGGATATATAATCTTGGCAAACACTGGTTCTTGTATATCATTTGATGGGCATGAAGTAACTGTCTTGTTTTCCTCTCAAGCTTATGCAGTTCATTTTATGGCCAGTAAATCAACGCAAAGCTGTAAGTTAAAGCAGGAAGTGCAAGTTAAATTATAGTTTGAACTTTATTCTGAGATATCAAAGCAGTTTGCTTTTTAATAATAATTTCAGTCCTTGAAAATATTCCTTACTGAGCTTTGTTCTCTTTTTTTCATGCTGTATCACTGCCCCTTCATGTATTCCAAGATATTTGTACACCCCTTCTTGTTCCAAATCTTTTACATCACATTCCTCCCCAAGTTTTATATTTTCTCCCTTCTTCAGTTTTCCTCTTTCAAATGTTGCTTTTGCTCATTTGTCGAGACTAAATGACATTCCTGTGTCATCTGATGTTTTAACGATGAATAGCTACTGTTCCAGGTGTTTATCTGATACATTATTCAGTTTTAGATCATCAATAAACAGTAGATAAGGTACCCTTTCATATGATGATTTTCTTGGACTCAAAAAAATAATAATCTTCACACAGGGACCAGCCGAGAACATGCAGTTGAAATGCATAAAACTCCAAGCCAAGCCTAAATCCAACAATTAGTTTATTCACCAGAGGAAAGTTTATTTAATGAGTTTATTTTGAAATAACACCAATAAAGAGCCAAAAGTCATAGAATAAGGGTCACTAACTATGGTGTACCAATAGTGTCCACCAACCACAAGTTTAAATCCAACAAAGCCAAACTACCTTTTGCACCCATCCCCAAACAATAGTTAAAATCCCAGACTTCTCTGAGACTATCAGTTCTGCTGTCACCTAGGCCAGAATCCATTATAGTACATCCTGCCACTTATGGACGATCAACACCACAGCCCAAACAATGCTAACCATCTATAGCCTTGCTGCAAGCCTGCTGATTCATTCTTTTGTCTCCAATAGAGCTATCAGGCTTGTATGGCAGTTCCTGGATCTGGTATGGCATTCCCATACCATCACTATGATGATGAAAGGCACCACTCTATCACAGAGGATTAAATTGGAAGGGGTGGACCCAAGCTGCTGGGACAGTAATCTGATAAACTGTGTAAGTTCACCAATGAGAAAAGGCAAAGCCATTTCCTCTGTTCCACTTGATCCGGTACCTGGAAAAACTTCAGGTACACAGCACTGCATGACAAGTTCAGGGCTGGTCTTCTCTCATTAGTGAATCACAAAGCTTATCAGATTACTGTCCCAGCAGCTTGGGTCTACCCTTTCCAATTTAATTCCCTGTGATAGGGTAAATGAGGGTGGTGCCTTTGATTGTCATAGGGATGGTATGGAAATGCCATATCAGGTCTAGGAATTGCTGTATAGTCCTGATAGCTCTGTTTGGAGACAACAGAATGAATTGACAGGCTCGCAGCATGGCTAATGATGGTTAGCATGGTTCAGGTTCTGGTGCTAATCGTCCACAAGCAACAGGATATACTATTATGGATTCTGGCCTAGATGACTGCAGAATTGATAGTTTCAGAAAAGTCCAGGATGTTAACCACTGTTTAAGGACTGGTGCAAATGGTGAGTCAGCTTAGTTTGATTTAAGCTTGTGGCTGGTGAACTCTATTGCTACATTTTCCCACAATACATTTAGTGACTCTTATTCTATGACTTTTGACTCTTTATTGGTGTTATTTCAAAATAAGCTCTTTAAATAAACTTTCCTGTGGTATAAGACTGCATTTCTTTAGTCATTAGTTTTGTTCAGGCCATTAGTGAATTAAGAGGTTGGTGAAAAAAATCTCTAAAATGTACTTCAGAGCATTAGAACCCCATGGCTTCTGGCCACAGACTATTGACAACTCATTTCTCATTCCTTCACAGTTATTACAGTGCAGTCTTACCCAGTGAGAGTATGTTGAACGTTTGGAGGAAAAAGCTGAAAAGCAAGGCAAAGTGCAAAAAACAAAAACAAGAATAAAAGTAATTTGGATAGTGTTGAAAGGGCAGGATAGGAGGAAAATTGGGACTGCAGGAGGGAAATGGTGGACAGTAGAAAACACCATGAAACCCTTCGTCTAGGACTCCATTTTATCTAAGGCCAGCCCTGATACACAGGAGACAGAGATATTATCACAGGTCCTAACCACACATGGCATGTGTGTCCTTAAGAAGGGTAAAACTGACAGGACCTTCTCAGAGCAACAAGGGAAAAGAATGGAGCAAGACATAAATGCAGTGTGCAGACATAAGAGAACAAGGCAACAGATGCATTACAGGATCACTCATATATTATTGAATGCTAGGACCAAGGCACAGGAAATTGACAGACAGGTTGACCACTGAGCTGGACTACCAATAGAAAGACATCTCACAGAGATGAAGAAATCCCTGGTATCTCTTACTGGGGAAAGTGAGAGAACTTTCTTATCTGGTGGTGGCTTGAATGTGGGAACTGGGCTGCCCAAGTGTCTGTTGGAGATGCCCCAGATGAGCAGTCACATGTGCCATTCCTGTAGGATATTGACATTCCCTTGTGTAAGGTTTACTCAAGCAAACACATCAGAACTTATGTCACACAGGAGCATCAGGGCTGCAACAGCAACAACTTTCACCACAAAAAACATACATGCCCATAGGTTATATATAGCATTGGCATGTAACATCCATGAATATGTACCAGCATTGCAACAGGTTGGTTACCTTATGCATTCACAGGTTCTACTTGGATAGCATCCAGCAGAGCAGGTCAAAACATGCCTGAGGTCAATGAATTACTAGAAGACGATGATGATGAAGGTGACACCATGCACATAGAACATCCTGATGACACTGCCACCAGTGCCAGAAATGGAGGCCACAGTCACATCACCCTTAACTCAGGTGACTGTGGAGGGCAGAATGAAGCTACAATATGACCTGTGTTCAGTAAAGGCTATCCCATTCATATTAGCCCCACCTCTGCATCACAGGTATCACCAATACAGATGACATAAGAAGGCTATGCTGCCTGTGAGGGATGCATGTGCACATATCACAGGGGAGTGGTGTATAGGTGGCTGTTACCTTTGGCATCAATCAGTAGATGTGCAGGTCAGTGATCCAGGCACAGATGGCCAATAATCACAACACTTCAGAGATGACAAGTATGCTACATGATCTGTGTGAAAACCTGCAACTACTGCAGGGACTGCATTTTATTCTATAACACATGCAAAGTGACACAGAGTTTAGGGATGTGATGGAGACACAGCTGGTGATGGCAGCAGTGGCTGAGTAGTCATCCATTGGTACATTCTTGCAGAAGCGGGAAAATGGCCAGCATGGTTTTACTACAGAATGAATGTATATTGCATAATCACATACCAAGCTTGCACAGATGGAATATACCTTTCTACAGGTAGCTTCCATGTCCACACAGCTCATGGCTGCCTCCACCCATGATTGGGAATACACCTGGGATGTCACTAATGCTCATCTGGCTCTACTGTGAACAGACACCACTAGGCAGGCGTGTCAGTGTCCAACAGTTCAACATCATCATCATCATCACCTATAGCCCTATGTGATGCCCCTGCACTGGCCCAGTAATCAAGGATCCTCAGTCCTCACCACTAGCACCAGTAAGGGATGTGCACATTGGTTAGATGACAAGTACACACACAGTAAAGTACAATTTCCCTTAAGAGCACACAGAGATCACAGTCAGACTGGGGCTGGTTTCTCCCTCTTTCTCCAGATCCCCAGTAAGACTCCCAACTGGCACAGCTATAGGGTTAAGATCTCAGCTGAGTGGTCAAGCCAAAACCTCTAGCACCCTCTCTGTCCAACCAGTGCTTCGTGTCCCTGCCCAAGTAGTACACACACACACACACACACACACACACACACACACACACACACACACACACACACACACACACACACACACACACACACACACACACACACACTCACACACACACACACACACACAATTTGAGATTTGATTTATATGCAAACACATAAACACTCCTGGGGAAGGCTGGCACATGTTCACTAGCTATGCCCCCTTCTGCCCAGACTATAAGTTAGCACCAGCTGCCAACAACCACTCTTTATCAGCTACTATAAGGCCCTTCCCAAAGGGTGACCAATTATACTGTGTAATGTTACTATTATCCAAATGGTAAGTGTGACAAACAGCAAAGCTATTTAAGAGTGGCCTGTACAGTGTCACCAAATACATATGCAAGTACTCTCAGAGCTTAAATATCTCTAAACAAACCAGCCACAATGAAATGTTTGAAATATATTTAATAATAAATAATACAAGCACAAGACAATACTCAATAACTCAACACAGTGACAGCAGAGTTCAGAATCACAGGAAATACTTTAAAACAACATTGCAGGACAATCTCACATAAATACAGAAAACATCTAAACTAATCTTTACTGTATTCCTATCTATATCTAAGAGATACCATGCCCTAAATGACTTACTTACAGAGCAAGACAAGTGCTGATGAGTGGATGTTGTCAGATCCAAAGACAAATACAAAATGCACAGACTTTCTCTGAGATAGTTCTTAAATTAATAATGCACATTACTGCTGGGTTAGCTGGATGACATCACTATTTGACACCTCTGCCTTCAGTTCCCAGGCTAACATAAACTTAATATTTAGCACCTCTGTATTAAAAATACTTATCTTTTAGAAGTTTGCCTGGAACTGGAAGTCATAAAACAGTTACACACTTTTACCTTTGAAACCTTTAATTATTTATGTTTCCAGACAATAGAAAGAATTTCTAGCTGCAGACATTCTGTCTGCTAGCTGAGATAAACACAATCATAAACAATTAATTTATTTTCTTAAAGTTTGCAAGTTAACTCTGTTCTTTTCCAGTAGGGTACACTGTGGTTAAATTCTTGAAGTTCAGCACATAACATGCAGTTTAACATAACATATAGTTTTCTTACATTTGTAAGATAAGCATACAAACCATATTACTATTCACAAATAACATAATTGTTTACAAAATTCCAGGTAGCTGGGCTGGCAGCATTCACACCCTACCACTACAACTACCTGTGCCAGCTCACAAGGTCATAGATGCCAACATTATTTTTAGATGCAACTGTAGGGGCTACAATGGGTTTCCCACACATGCACCCAGCATAGTATACCATCTATATGGACATGATGCCACCATTCCTGACACTGCAGCACCACATGGTAAAACTAACCATTGTTCCATCTGTGGAAGTTCCACCTCATCACTACAAGATGTTATGCTTGACTCCCCCAACCTCCTAGACATGCATGTGGCTACTGTATCATCATCATCAACCCCCTTTTTCCAATTTTCTACATGGGGTTAGGGCGTCATGTTAATTGTTGCCATCTCTCTCAGTTCAATGCCACACTACTGCTTTCTTCAACACTCGTGCTTGACAGTCACAGATCTTCTCTCACACTATCCATCCACCTGTTTGCTGGATGTTCTTGTTTCTGATTGCCTTCTTCCTGTCTCTCCCAAATATTCTTCACAATATTGTCTTCTACTTTTCTGTACATGTGCCCGAACCATCGTAATCTGTCCTATTTGATATTTTCTGCAATGGGAGCTACTTTGGCTTCTGAGCTTATGTCCTTATTTTTTTGTTTGTCACAGTGTGCATCCTACCACCCTTCTCAGGCACTTCATTTCCATCACCTTTAACTTCCTCATCACTCTGCCTTTACTGCCCAGGCTTCTGTACCATACAGTAATACTGGTCACACCACTGTTTTGTACACCTTCCTTTTCAGCTTCTTTGATACTCTTCTGTCATATAATCCAAAGATCGAGGATGCAAGCAACTCGAGTAGATGTACAGCCACAAATAATCCTAAACAAATAAAAGGCAGGCACTTGTGGTATTTAACATCACTAGTTTCTTATGTGAAAGTACACAAAATAAAACAGGGCAGTGGTGTATAGGTGGCTGTTACCTTTGGCATCAATCAGTAGATGTGCAGGTCAGTGATCCAGGCACAGATGGCCAATAATCACAACACTTCAGAGATGACAAGTATGCTACATGATCTGTGTGAAAACCTGCAACTACTGCAGGGACTGCATTTTATTCTATAACACATGCAAAGTGACACAGAGTTTAGGGATGTGATGGAGACACAGCTGGTGATGGCAGCAGTGGCTGAGTAGTCATCCATTGGTACATTCTTGCAGAAGCGGGAAAATGGCCAGCATGGTTTTACTACAGAATGAATGTATATTGCATAATCACATACCAAGCTTGCACAGATGGAATATACCTTTCTACAGGTAGCTTCCATGTCCACACAGCTCATGGCTGCCTCCACCCATGATTGGGAATACACCTGGGGATGTCACTAATGCTCATCTGGCTCTACTGTGAACAGACACCACTAGGCAGGCGTGTCAGTGTCCAACAGTTCAACATCATCATCATCATCACCTATAGCCCTATGTGATGCCCCTGCACTGGCCCAGTAATCAAGGATCCTCAGTCCTCACCACTAGCACCAGTAAGGGATGTGCACATTGGTTAGATGACAAGTACACACACAGTAAAGTACAATTTCCCTTAAGAGCACACAGAGATCACAGTCAGACTGGGGCTGGTTTCTCCCTCTTTCTCCAGATCCCCAGTAAGACTCCCAACTGGCACAGCTATAGGGTTAAGATCTCAGCTGAGTGGTCAAGCCAAAACCTCTAGCACCCTCTCTGTCCAACCAGTGCTTGGTGTCCCTGTCCAAGTAGTACGCACACACACACACACACACACACACACACACACACACACACACACACACACACACACACACACACACACACACACACTCACACACACACACACACACACACACACACACAATTTGAGATTTGATTTATATGCAAACACATAAACACTCCTGGGGAAGGCTGGCACATGTTCACTAGCTATGCCCCCTTCTGCCCAGACTATAAGTTAGCACCAGCTGCCAACAACCACTCTTTATCAGCTACTATAAGGCCCTTCCCAAAGGGTGACCAATTATACTGTGTAATGTTACTATTATCCAAATGGTAAGTGTGACAAACAGCAAAGCTATTTAAGAGTGGCCTGTACAGTGTCACCAAATACATATGCAAGTACTCTAAAAGCTTAAATATCTCTAAACAAACCAGCCACAATGAAATGTTTGAAATATATTTAATAATAAATAATACAAGCACAAGACAATACTCAATAACTCAACACAGTGACAGCAGAGTTCAGAATCACAGGAAATACTTTAAAACAACATTGCAGGACAATCTCACATAAATACAGAAAACATCTAAACTAATCTTTACTGTATTCCTATCTATATCTAAGAGATACCATGCCCTAAATGACTTACTTACAGAGCAAGACAAGTGCTGATGAGTGGATGTTGTCAGATCCAAAGACAAATACAAAATGCACAGACTTTCTCTGAGATAGTTCTTAAATTAATAATGCACATTACTGCTGGGTTAGCTGGATGACATCACTATTTGACACCTCTGCCTTCAGTTCCCAGGCTAACATAAACTTAATATTTAGCACCTCTGTATTAAAAATACTTATCTTTTAGAAGTTTGCCTGGAACTGGAAGTCATAAAACAGTTACACACTTTTACCTTTGAAACCTTTAATTATTTATGTTTCCAGACAATAGAAAGAATTTCTAGCTGCAGACATTCTGTCTGCTAGCTGAGATAAACACAATCATAAACAATTAATTTATTTTCTTAAAGTTTGCAAGTTAACTCTGTTCTTTTCCAGTAGGGTACACTGTGGTTAAATTCTTGAAGTTCAGCACATAACATGCAGTTTAACATAACATATAGTTTTCTTACATTTGTAAGATAAGCATACAAACCATATTACTATTCACAAATAACATAATTGTTTACAAAATTCCAGGTAGCTGGGCTGGCAGCATTCACACCCTACCACTACAACTACCTGTGCCAGCTCACAAGGTCATAGATGCCAACATTATTTTTAGATGCAACTGTAGGGGCTACAATGGGTTTCCCACACATGCACCCAGCATAGTATACCATCTATATGGACATGATGCCACCATTCCTGACACTGCAGCACCACATGGTAAAACTAACCATTGTTCCATCTGTGGAAGTTCCACCTCATCACTACAAGATGTTATGCTTGACTCCCCCAACCTCCTAGACATGCATGTGGCTACTGTATCATCATCATCAACCCCTTTTCCAATTTTCTACATGAGGTTAGGGCGTCATGTTAATTGTTGCCATCTCTCTCAGTTCAATGCCACACTACTGCTTTCTTCAACACTCGTGCTTGACAGTCACAGATCTTCTCTCACACTATCCATCCACCTGTTTGCTGGATGTTCTTGTTTCTGATTGCCTTCTTCCTGTCTCTCCCAAATATTCTTCACAATATTGTCTTCTACTTTTCTGTACATGTGCCCGAACCATCGTAATCTGTCCTATTTGATATTTTCTGCAATGGGAGCTACTTTGGCTTCTGAGCTTATGTCCTTATTTTTTTGTTTGTCACAGTGTGCATCCTACCACCCTTCTCAGGCACTTCATTTCCATCACCTTTAACTTCCTCATCACTCTGCCTTTACTGCCCAGGCTTCTGTACCATACAGTAATACTGGTCACACCACTGTTTTGTACACCTTCCTTTTCAGCTTCTTTGATACTCTTCTGTCATATAATCCAAAGATCGAGGATGCAAGCAACTCGAGTAGATGTACAGCCACAAATAATCCTAAACAAATAAAAGGCAGGCACTTGTGGTATTTAACATCACTAGTTTCTTATGTAAGTTTTTGTCACAACACTTCATCAGAAATGAACATCAGAACTAAAATCACACCTCTATTTATATCTGCAATCAAAGTGAGTAGCCTCAAAGCTATTAACAACTTAAAGAAAATTTAAAGAGACAGAACAAATAAAAAGCATATTACACTCCGTGCAAGCACAGCACTAAAGTAAACTGTCATGTATTCTCATTTAAAAACATGTATAAAACTATATCCATAAACCTTATTATCCTAAATATTACTGTCTAAAATTTATAATAATTTTATTAAAACTGTAAAATCAATTTTTTTTTAAAACTTATATAAATATTGCACAATCTACACATTACAATCTTGCAGCCCGTAACTGCAGTACAGGTAAAAGGAAAACATTCTCATTTAATTCCAGGTTCCCTGTAGGTTTCAAGGATAACCTGCCAATATAACTCATGGTACTCAAGTCGTGTCTCCCATTGACCACTTCTCACATCACAGGGAATATCTTCTAACACATAAAAAAGAAAAAAACAGCCTGGTCACAAACAAAGTGTGTTTATACAGGGTGTTGTTAACATTTTGGTTACGACTGTCCCTAGTGTGCTCATATATTCATCTCTTCAGCTTTCTCTCCATTTTACCAACATAAAAATTGGGACAGGACCCACATTTAGCTATATATACCAGACCCATAGATTCACATGAGGAATGGCTGGTTGCAGCTATGCATTTTCTGCGTGCTTCTATAGTCACTGCTTCACTTTGTGCTATCAGAGGGCACTGGGGGCATCTACCACATTTGTATGTCCCTAATTTATAATGATTAATCCAATTTGAAAAATGTCTTTCTATCAAATTTTTAATATTCAGGCCCTTTCTAAAAGTACAAGTGAGGGAAGTATCCTTAACCCCGCTAAGGTCAAACAACTGGGAGAATCTACCCCATTCGTTATTCAAAGTGTCTCTAATAATGGCGTCCCCACTAAAATCAGTGGTAAAGGAAGACTCATAGTTTTTACTTACAAATGCAGTATCAGTACTTGGCCCAGTGGACCCTTCTACCACCAAGCTGTCCATTTCTATTATAGTGCAAAATCTACTTTGCCTGCCCTCTTTTACTTCCTTAGCCAACTGTTTTATCAATCCATTAGGATAACCCCTCTCAGTGAACATTTCTTTTAACTTCAGTACCTCCAAGTCAAAGTCACTGTCCTCAGAAGTCACAGGACTAGCTCTCACCAGCTGACCTTTCACTATACCTTTTTTTCTGAATAAAAGGGTGGGCACTTTTAAAGTGGAGGAAAGAGTTGGGATATGTCTTTTTCCTAAAGATTTTTGATTAAAAGCCACTTGGTGTTTTCTTGATAGTAATATCCAAATAGTTTAAAGTATCTCTAGCACAACAATGGGTGAACCTTAAAAAACTAGTGCTCTTGGAAATGTAATCCAAAAATTCCTTTAGACTGTCCTGTGTCCATCCAAAAGATGACTATGCCATCCAAAAAACATTTAAAGTTGAACCAACAATCTTTATATGGAGACTCCAAAACATATTTTTGCTCCCAGTACATAAGTACAAGGTTAGCATAAACCAGGGAGCATCTAGCGCCCATAATAACTCTAGTAATTTGATGGAAAAAGTCCCCCTCAAAGAACAAAAAATTGTTAAGAACTAGATCAATCAACTCAATGCACATTTGAAATTCATTGAAATATAAAACATCACAATCATTAATTACCTCCTCAAACCAAACCAAACCAATATTGTGTGGAATGCATCCAAATAGATCAGCTATGTCTATGGTGACAAACAACAATTGTGGATGTATAAATTCAGACTTAATACACCTTAGCATGTCCCGCGAGTCCCTTAAAACAAACTGGTCTCACTGGGGGATATGTTTTAACTTTGCATCAAGGTATTTTGCTAAGGGGGCAGTAATGGATCCTTCAGATGCCACTATGGGCTTAAGTGGGGGGTAATTTATGTCCTTATGTACTTTGGGTATCCCAAATATAGAGGTAATCCGGGGCTTGTCACTAGTTAAAAATTCAAGAGTATATCAATCAAGCCTTCAAGCATTAAGTCATTCAAGGCTAAATGGATCCACTGATGGACAATGTTGATTTCATTCTTGGATGCCCTAGTATACTTTTCTGCTTTTCCAAGAATGTCTAGCATTTTTGCATGATAAATGGTGGTGTCCATGAAAACCGTGCCTCCTCCCTTATCTGGTATATCTTCTGCCATATACTACACCTGACACTATCTGCTAGTTGGCTGCAGTACCTCTTATTCTTCTTCATTCTCACATGTCTTCTCCTCAACCACCCCTCACAGATACCTGAAGTTATTAACCTGTTCCACTATCCTCCTTTCTATCTCTATTCTCAGTTTTTTTCTGATTTCCTCAATTTGCTGCCATTACCACTGTCTTATCTGTACTTAGTTTCATCCCATGTGCCTTCAGTTTTGCATTCCATTCCCCTATACTTAGCTGAAGTTCTTGCTCAGAGTCTGCCTGCAATGCCACATCACCTGCATATAGCAGCAGCTTTGTTGAACTGTCCCCTACAACCTGTTTGCTAATGTTGTCTATCACCAGTATGAACAGCAGTGGGCTCAGAGTTGAACCCTGTTGCATGCCCCACTCCCAATTGGAACCCCTCTGTGAGACCGAACACTGTTCATACTTGAGTCATTTGGTCCTTGTACATAGGCTGCACTAATTCTACCAATATTTCTGGGACTTCGAACCACTGCAATACTGCCCAAATCAGCTTTCTTAGGAACGTGTCATATGCTTTCGCCAAGTTTAGGAAGGCCCATTTGGACTCTTTCCTTATCCCTAGCTTCTTTTCAACTATCTGTCTCACTGCAAACATTAGGTCAATTGCACTGCCTCCTGACCTGAATCCAAATTGCCCATCTCCCTTCTTACTTTCTATTACTCCATGTATCCGTTTATCAGTTACCCTCTCCAGAGCTTTCAAGCAATGTGACAGGAGTTTGATCCCTCTCTACTGCCCACAGTTGTGGATGCCCCCTTTGTTCTTGTACACTGGCATGAGTATGCTTATTCTCCAGTCATCAGGGATATGCCCTTCTCTCCACACTGCTATGAGTACCCTCAGGAGCCATTTCTCACTATCTCATCCAGCATCTTTATCATATTTATTGTGACCTCATCTGATCTTGCTGCTTTCCCTGATTTCATTCTCCTTACTGCTATTCTTACTTCTTCTAGGGTAGGTTCCTCCTCTTCTTCTGTCATCATAGGCTCTGTCTGGGGAAGTAAAGCTTCTGTGGGGTTTTCTTCATCCAGAAGCTGCTGGAAGTGCTCCTTCCATCTGCCGTTGATGTCCTGTGGACTGGTAAGCAGATAGTTGCTGGCATCCCTTATGAAACGTGTCTGACTATCTTCTTTATCTTTCTGTCTTTGCCTTGCAATCTGATATATGTTTTTGTGCCACCTACTGAGTCACTTTCCAGAAGTTGGTAGAGTGCCACTGATTCCCTGTTCTTTGCTATTATAATTCCATTCTTAGCTTCTTTGTTATCCAACCAGTAGCCTTTCCCAGACTAGTCCATCTTTTCTACCTCCTACTTTTTCCTGCACTCTTTTTTTCTTTTGATGGCTTCCTGGACTTTTGCATTCCATTAGCAGTTTTCCTTATGTTCCTTATTTTCATACCATGCTCAGCCACAAATCTGTTCCATAGTCCTTACAAATGCTACCATTGCTGTCTCTTGCCATTGTAAACCAGCCCACTTCTGCGAATGATGATGATTGTACCCTACCCACTCCTTTGACCTCTGGATACTGATATGGTAATACATGATGCACATTGTGGCCAGTCAATGCATGGTAATCTATAGACTGGACATCTTATTGCAAGTGTCAATTTTATTCTGGGATGCTGTAGTCATTACCCTTAGTTGTGGGCCAGTTCCAAGACATATTGTGCCTGCCTCTGCCTTGCATGAAAGTCCGCCATAGCCAGTTCCTCCAATGACTCCTTATCCCTCTCCTCCTTCTCTACTGCCACATACACATCGGACAGTGTGGTGGTCTCCCGATGCTGCAAAAGTTTTTGTACTACTACACTACGAATTATTATGCAGGCCACAAATATCTTGATGCACATAGTCACAGCATGCTACAGTGCATCACCGCATGTACTCAGTGAGACTTGTATAGTCTAAGCACATGTTCAATAATATTATGTGCCTGCAGCAGTTTGGTGTTGCAGGCCATCTCTGCCATGGTCTGGTGGCTACAGACTGGATCACCAGCCTTGGTTTCAAGATGTACTGAATATCATCTGAAACTTACAACATTGGACACCATTATGAATGATCTGCTACCTATGTCTGTGGGGCCAGACTATTGTGGCCAGTATGGTTGCCAGTATATGCACCTACCAACAATATGACCCTGTGAAAAGTCACCCTGCATAAATTGCTAGTAAAGGTTGCATATGTGATAAATGTGAGAATCACAGAAACTGCCTAGTCGATACACATACATATTGTAAATAATACCCTGCGTACTGCAAAGCACCTGGAAATTGATCTAGTGGAAGCCCTTCTAACTGATATGTTGAATAACATGTAGAGCAGATGGAAACTTGATGGCAACGTGGGTGCAGTCAGTGGCCCCATGTCTTCAGAGAAATGGGCTTTGTCATAGAGTGTCCACAAAGGGGTGATTCCCTCCTTTGCTGTCCATAGAAACCAAATATCTTCATCCACATGCTGTTGTGTCATGTTAAAGCATTTGTGTAGCATTTACAAGGCTGATGCCAGAGAAGTTCCCAACATGTTCCTTGTTGGAATATAAAAGGTTCCCAGAGTAAGGATGTTAATGCATCCCACTTCATTCCATCTGAGGAAGACACATGTATACTAGCTCCAGCAACAGGTGACTACATCTGATCACGGGAATGATTAGCGGTCAGCAACTGACAGACTGTTCTGCTACACAAAGTATGATAGCATGCAACATCAGGCATTGTAGCCACTAACATATGCTGGTCAGCAAAATCAGGTGATATTCTTAGGATCTTATTATGAGCAAGTACACCTGTATGAAAAAATGATGGTGTTTACAATAGCTGATCGCCATAGCTCATCATGCTGATTTTATGTTTCTGAATCATGCCAAGATGTTTGATTTTGTCATATGCATGTGTAATGACTCTCATTAGCATATTGATACTCACTTGCATGTCATTATGTGGTCATTTGCATGTGATGCATACCTTGCTATTTTCCTAAAAGCAAGATCATGCTACACACATCTCTGAATCCCCCCTTTCTGTGCACCACCACTCACTGCTCTGTTTCACTTAATGCATTGCAATATGTATTTCCGGATACACCCTATTTTATAGGTGCTGATTGTCCTGTATGGTACACAAAATGGAACTAGAGGAATTAATGGACTGCTTATATCAATGGATAACAATGTATGTGCAGGTCTTACTAATCAAGCAGGGATCTTCTTGTGACAAACTGGAGACACTCTGAGGATATCACAGACATTGGCCTGTAGAATACTCAAGAAATTCCTGACTAAATTGCTGTGACATATGACTAAGCATATCTGATTCCACAACAAGGCATGGAAAAGAGTCACCATCATGAGTGGCTTTTATGGATATCACCCTCCTCCCCAAAGTGCTGGGATCTATAGATTGCACCAGGGTGGCAATGAAGGCTCTACCTGATGTCCACAGACAATGTTACATTAGCAGAAAGGACTAAACTTCCATCATCTGACAGGTTGTATGTAATGCAGAGGGGATCGTAGCTGATGTGTCTGCAGAGCACCCTAGCAGTACCCCTGAGTCCTACAAATGACATACAAGTCAACTCAATTACCACTTCCTGCAAAGTGACATCCCAATAGGCCACCTACAGTGGATATAAAAAGTGTACACACCCATGTTAAAATGCCAGTTTTTTCTGATATAAAAAAATGAGTCCACAATAAATCATTTCAAAACTTTTCCCACCTTTAATGTGACCTATAACGTGTACAATTCAAATGAAAAACAAACAAAACTGTTAGGGGAAAAATATAAAAAATAAAAAATGTACGATAAGCTGGTTGCATAAGTATGCACACCCTTAAATTAATACTTTGTTGAAGCAGCTTTTGATTTAATTACAGCATTCAGTCTTTTTGGATAGAAGCCTATCAGCATGGCACATCTTGACCTGGCAATATTTGTCCACTCTTCCTTGCAGAAGCACTCCAAATCTGTCAGATTGCAAGGACATCTCTTGTGCACAGCCCTCTTCAGGTCACCCCACAGATTTTCAATTGGATTTAGGTCTGGGCTCTTGCTGGGCCATTACAAAACTTTAATTTTCTTCTGGTGAAGCCATTCTTTTGTTGATTTGGATGTATGCTTGGGGTCATTGTCATGTTGAAAGGTGAAATTCCTCTTTACCTTCAGCTTTCTAGCAGACGCCTGAAGGATTTGGGCCAAAAGTGACTGGTATTTGAAACTGTTCATAATTCCCTCCACCTTGAATAAAGACCCAGTTACAGCTGAAGAAAAGCAACCCCAAAGCATGATACTGCCACCACCATGCTTCCCCATGGGGATGGGGTTCTTTTGGTGATGTGAAGTGCTGTTTTTGTGCCAAATGTACCTTTTGGAATTGTGGCCAAAAAGCTCAGCCTTGGTCTCATCAGACTATAACACATTTTCCCACATGCTTTTGGAAGACTTGATGTATTGTTTTGCAAATTTTATCCAGGCCTGGATGTTTTTCTGTGTAAGAAAAGGCTTCCATCTTGCAACCCTACGCCATGGTCCAGACATTTGGAGAATA